>NC_021163.2:38694514-38720335 GCF_000331145.2 Cicer arietinum | reverse complement strand
TGTTTAAAGAATCGATTGGCTTATGTAGTTTCAAGATTCAAGAAAAACAAGACCCGCGATAATCGATTGGCAAATCGATTAGACCTGTTTTATAACTTTAATGAATCGATTGGCAAATCGATTTATTAGTTGTTTTTCAGAAACTATATAAACCTGTTTTCAATCATTCTCTCATTAACAATGATAAACACTCATAAACTCTCATTAACACAATACAACACATTGTTAACATTCTTATATTGTTTTTTCAGATCAAAGCCAAAAAGATTATCCATAATCATTGAGAGAGCTGAAAAAGTATTCTTGAGAGAAAAGACAATGTTCTCATAATCCATCATTGAATAACCAGATTCGTGAGAAGACACATTGTTCAAGATTGAAGACTTCTTTTATTCTGTTTGAAATAAATACTTTGTAAAGAAAACGACTGCTAGAAATCCAGCTAGAAACTGGTGGCGATCTTCTTGGGTGAGAGGCCTCATCAAGAAGGAGCCGTACTTTGATTTTGTGTGAGTCTGCTGATTGACTACAAGGATCAAGGGGTGAGCAATAGGAAAGAGATTGTGAGAAATAGATAGGTTTCGAGGAAACTGGACAATCTGTAAACAATTCACAATTCTTTCTATTGGAGAAAAAAGCTGAAATCCAGTTGGATTGTCAGGACTGGATGTAGGTTGTCTAGTTGACAACTGAACCAGGATAAATCTTGGTGCATTCTATCCCTTATCTTTTTACGTTTAATTGCTAATTTTGTATGCCGCATTATAATTCCGCTGTGTATGTAATATTGCTTTAATTTGATTAAAGACTGATATATTCTGATTATTTTGAGGTCATAATAATCAACACTATATAGTTTCTAAACCTCTTTCTAGTTTCAATAGTATAGTTAATAAACGTGTTGGAAGTTATTAGAAATCAACACAAAATATGTCTTTACCATATTTAGATTTAGCATTTGTAGGGAGAATAATTCCGCTGATTCTCAAGATAAATTAATATTCATTTTTATGTACTTTGTATTATATAAATACCTCTTCTGTATTATTAACAAAATCAAGGAAATATAATTTTCATCTGGTGTGTTTCTCTCTTTATGGTATCAGACGCAACAGGAATTCCATAGGATTTTTTGTTTCCATTCTTTTTATTCCATCCCTCATAATGTTTGACCCCTAGTCTGATACTGATTTGCAGCATTCACCCAAACTTGAAATAACTCAACCTGTTTGAACATACCATGAAAACCACCTTGTTCAGATCACAACAATTCGGCTGAATAGTACTAATTACCTTCGTTTGTAGCAGTCCATCCGTATGTATCTCTTGGGTAGAGGAAAAATTGGCTACATCACTAGAGACAAGAAACAACCAGACAAGGCTGGTGCAAATTATGATACATGGGATGCTGAAAATTCCATGGTCATGACATGGCTAGTCAATTCCATGACTGAAGAGATAGGTGCAAGTTCTCTCTGTTATGCTACTGCAAAAGAACTCTGGGAAGGTTTCTCTCAGATGTACTCTGATTTAGAAAACCAATCCCAAATTTTTGAATTAACTCGCCAGCTTGGAGAAATTCGAAAAGCTAAAAATTTAGTCATCAAATACTTCAATTGTCTCAAGTGTATGGCATGATCTGGATCTCTTCAATGAATATGAGTGGAAGTTGTCTAAGGACTGCAAGCACAACAAGAAGATGTTGGATGTTAGTCGTGTCTTCAAATTTCTTGCAGGTTTAAATATTGAGTTTGATGAGGCTCGTGGCCGGATTCTCGACAAGAATCCTATTCTTCCAATTGGTGAAGTCTTTACGGAAGTGCATTGAAGAGAGTCGTAGGCAAGTGATGCTCGAAAAAAAGACAGTTGTTGCCCCTCCAGCAGTCAAAGGATCAACCTTGGCTGTTTCTCAAGTCAATCGCAATCATTCCCAAGACCACAGCTAGGGATGGGAATAGGCTAGACCATCCGTCAGGGGCCTATGGCCTAGCCTACTTATGGTCTGGTATGACCCGACCTATTTAATAAAAATGTTAGGCTCAAGCTATTTTTAAAGTCTATTTATTAAAATAGATCAGACTCAGGCTTATAAAAAAGCTTATTATGCTTGACAGGCCGGCCTATATATATTTTATTATTTATAATGTTATTTTTTATTATTATATTAATAATATTATTTTCTATTTTAAATTCTATCAATTAGGCAATCACTAAGTATTCATTCCATATTCGGCAGCGATTCTATATTTGGTAGTTGTTCCATATTTGGTAGTCGTTCAATTAGTCAATCACTCAATAGTCATTCCATATTTGTTTGAGAGATAATAATGGGTGTTTATTTCAGAAGAAAAAAAATCTATTCTTTGAAGCTAAAAATTATTTTTTAGGGTTTAAAGGATGTTTGTTTTAGACTTTTTTTAAAATTATTTTGTTAGAAAAATTATTTTTTTTTAATATATATAGATATGTACATTGATATTGGTATGTGCAGAGTATTATGTAGTATAAGTAGAGCATTTAAATGTTTTAATGTGAATAAGGTTTTTAAATAGGCTTCCAAACCAGACCAAACTTTTAAAAAAGTCAGGCCAGACCGAAAAAAAAAGCTTATGATAGGCCGTACGTCAGACTTAGGCCTAAAAAAATAATAGTAGGTCAGACTCAAGCCTTTCAAAGTCTGGCCTATTCTCACCCCTAACCACAGCCAAAAAATATTTTAAAAGTATGGATGTCCATTTTGTTAAAAATCAACCATTTTTTGAGAAAAATTCTCTTCAAGGGGAGAATCCTTGTAGTAATAAGAATATAAGTTTTGGAAAACTTTACCTACCCTAAATGATGTTGTGACTACAAATCATCCAAATGCTAAGATAATGGAACCAATAATGCTTAACCTTGAACTTCCAGATATCTAATGATTTACCAGATTTGTCTTTTCTTAACTGTGAGAGAAAAATATTCCTAACCTCAATATTCCAATTGCTGAGAGGAAAGATACTCGAACATGCACAAACACTCCATGTCTAGATACTTGTCATATGATAAGTTATCACACACTCACAAGGCATATGTGTCTAGGATTTCTAATTTCTTTGTGCCCAGAACTATTCAGGAAGCATTAGGTGATCCGGATTGGAAATTAGAAATAAAAGAAGAGATGGATGCTCTGAGGAAAAATAATACTTGGAGTATCACCAATCTACCTCATATTGAGAATATTATAGTATTAAGTTATTTATAAATAAATAAATTCAAAAAAGAAGAAGTATAATATCAATACTATATCGAGTATGATATTGTGTTGTTGGTGTATTTTCTAAATATACAATCATAAAGTGTGCGACTATTTCTCTTGTATATAATCTCACATTATCTTAAATATTAGGGATTTAAATTCACTCATATGATGGATGATAAATATTTTTTATATAATCATCATACTATTTTATATGTAAAGTGTAACAACCTGTTAAATAAAATAACTAGTTTACATATTAAAAAAAAAAAGCATTATTGTAATATTTAGACAAACGAAAGGCAATGGCGTAATTTTCACACTATCCCTCCAATATCTCTCTACCATTTTCAGAAACTTACATTCCCGTTCCTTCTTCTTCTAAGCACCCATCCACCCAATCTTCAACCTCTCATTTTCCTTCATTTTTTAAATCAGTCAAACCCAAAAGCTTGACAAAACTCCTTAAACCCATTTTTAAATCTTGCAGGTCTCAATTTGTAACTAGTTTCAATCAAAGCAGCAACAGAGGATACTAAGCAACAAATGAAGAAGAGTCAAAGTGGCAATTCAGGAAAAAGGGGAGTTGAGCGACCAATTTAATCGGAACATTGTCTTCTCCTTTATCACCAACGATGAGTTCTTTTTATTAAAGGGTTTTTTGTTGTTGTTGTTGTTGTTGTTGTTATGATCAGGGATTTCATTTTCTGAAGTTGTTGAAAATAAGTTAGAACGTAGGTTGTTGTTTATGGCTGTGATATTTGTGAATGAATTATGTATTAGGAAAAATTTAATTATATGTGCATCACTAGACTTAAGGTGATTATGCTTGTCGAGCACGATTTATGCTCGTTACTGCTGTTGTTGCCTCTGATGTGTGTTTGTGAAATTGTGTTATGTTAAGTTAATTTCATTTAGAATGATGATTTTAGGTGCTGAAATTTTTGAGTAAACTATTTTGGATTATTACGGATTAGGAGAATTAGAGTGCCATGAAATGAAATTTTGCATACGATTTATGCTCGTTATTGCTGTTGTTGCCTCTGATGTGTGTTTGTGAACTTGTGTTATGTTAAGTTAATTTCGTTTAGAATGATGATTTTAGGTGCTGAAATTTTTTAGTAAACTATTTTGGATTATTACGGATTAGGAGAATTAGAGTGCGATGAAATGAAATTTTGCATATAGGTGTTTTTTAAAAACTGCATTCAAATGATTTTTTCATGACTTTTATGTTTTAATTTCATGACTTTTATATGTTTACTATTTTTCATGACTTTGATGTGTTACTATTTTCATGACTCCAATGTTGTTTTTATATTCCTAACTATAATTTTTATTTTGAATTAAGGACTTAGGATTAAATTATTATGAGTTTCGTATATCGTCTAAAGTTATTTATAATTGTTATGAATGAATAATGCATTTTATATATGACATAACAAGGGCACTTCATGCAAAACATTTCAAGTTTTGTACAATATCATTAATCAGATCATGCATGGCCTTACTCGCAGTGGGACATTTAGGTTATTCCAGACATGGAATAAGAGGTAAAGGAGAACAATCAGGACGCTGATTGGGGTTTGGTCAGACCACCTTTACCAATCATGACTCAATTATCTTAGTGACCCATATTAAGATATTGGGCGACTTTTCCTTATTACAAAGGAAAAGATTTGAGGTCCTGCATATGTTTTTCACAATATACACACACACACACACACACACACACACATATATATATATATAGACACGTATAATAATAATAATAATAATAATAATAATAATAATAATAATAATAATAATAATAATAATAATAATAATAATAATAATAATAATAATAATAATATCTTTATCATGAGATGTATCATTATTTTTTCACGTTTTATACACTTTTATGAAAGAAATTCCTTGAGATTGTTTTTCCCTTTTATTTTTAGAGCTCACTGAGATATTTTATCTCACCCAAATTATTATTATTATTTTTATTTAGCAGCTGGAGGAACATGAGACATGAAATTAGCATCAGAAGATCAGTTCCAAACTCGTGAAATTAGAATTTAATATTTTGTTTTATGGTGTAATCAGTCAATCGTAGTTGTTTTCAAGATGTAATATTTTATTAATCTACTAAACAAGTTGTAAACTATATTTATGAATGTAGTTTTCAGTTATGATGGTGATTCTAATTTATTATTTATTGTTAATTACCTCTGTTTTATTAAAGTGTATGAGCCAAATTATCATATTCTAGACAAATGATAATGGGTCTTACATAAAGATTGTCCTGTTTATAATATTCTTTTGACAATTTTATATGTGATAGGGGATCGATTTTATACTATGAATTATTGAGTGAAAAACTATAATCTTCTTAATTTTATATTAAAAAAAAAATTGTGGTTAACCTTGAAACTCAAATCTTGAAAATTCTATTAGTGATAAATTAATATAATGAGTTTCATATTGATATCAAGTAACCATTTGTCTTAATAATTTTACTATAATCTGTTTTGTGCAAAATATGTACTTAAATATGTGAATATATTAGTGATAAAATTCAATAACCACTTATATTGATTATTTTGCACTAGAAATTAAGTATTCCACTGTGAAATAATATATCATTAGGATACTTACATACTTGTGGGCTCTAATGAAAATCTCACCCTTGATTTATAAGTAGAATTAGTGGGAGAATGTACGCAATTAATATGACATCTTATTTTGATAATTTTTTACCAGTATTATTGTATCCCACTATTAAATGAGTGTGTCATTAGAGTCATTATAGAAAAATTATAAACTAGTGGACTCTTTATGAGAATTCGATTTTCATTTATATATGTCATATATTATTGCGCACACTATGACATATAACATAATCCAGGAGACAGTGAAATTAAGGCCCATTCTATCAAATAGAGAGATGTATAAAATTATTTTAATCTTTGAATGCTTATATCATTAGAAAATGCATAATAATTATTTGGCATCTAATCATATTGTGTTTCTCTTTTAATTATCAACATTTTATATTTTATGACATTATAAATATACAAGTACGAGAATAATATAAATACTTCTATTGAGTATAACATTGTGTTTTTAAAATATTTATAGACATGTTATTCCTAGACCTATGTGAATATTCTTTCATATTTATGAAATTAAAAACTCATTGCCGGAACCACTAACCAAATTCTTATATATGAATATTGTAACTCATATAATTTGAATTAAAGTCTTTTGGTGTTCTTGGGTTAGTGGCAGATTATTATACCCTTTTCAAAGACTTTGACCTTTATAAAATCATTATTCTTATATAAAATTGAAGTCTTTGACATGGATGATTTGTTTTCTTGTTGGATTCAATTTTTAGTTTTAACGCTTATATCTCTTGGATGACAAGTGTTTTGGCTACATTTGAAATTCTAGTTTTTATTAGATTAATCACTTACTTAATTATGGATTGAGAATAATTAATTATTAAATATTATTATTATTTATATTGTTATATTATTTAACTTATTGTAAATTCACATTTGATATAAAGAACTTGAGTTTGGAACTTTGCATTTACTTTGTAAACATGATGTCGATTAGTTTATTTTAAAGATTTTTAAGAAATGTTTTATTTAAAAAAGAAAAAAAAAATAGATGTACTTTAAAAGAAATGTGTTTTATTGAATTTATTTGAGAAATTGTTTTGAAAGAAAATATAATTATGCAGATAAAAATCGAGGTGTTACATTATTATATTAGAACACGCTTGATTTTATATCAAACTGTTTGGGTTAGGGAGTCCTATGTAGATCATGTGTCGGGATTTGATGGTACTTGTTGTTACCTAAAAATTCGAATTGTTATTCAAATTCAATAGAGTCACCACCAATTATTTATATATTAGGGAAAATATTGGAAAAAAACATTTTTAGATAAATTAGTCATTTGAACTGAATTTGGATTCATGAGTCGATTATGTGTAGTGAAGATGTTAATACCCTATAATATCCTTTATAATGGAAGATTACCCCTAGTTAATAAACCTTGGATTATCCCTAGTTAATAAACCTTAAGGAAGATGTTAATATCCTATGATATTTTCTCCCTATTGAACACTTTATAAACTTTGGATATTTCAAATCAAGGAAGGTTCAATTTGGTGAACGTGGGTCAAACTTGCCAATGATATCTTTAGTATTTATTTCAGGTAACAATTCAGTCATTTATCTTCTTTTTTTTTCCTGATTTGGTCATTTACTTAATTTTAGGTAAAGATTTGATCATTTATGCCTTAAAATATCAACAATGTTATCATTAATTTTTTTTTACAGAAAATTAGAATATTCATCAAAATCTTCAAACAAATCCATGAAATTAATTATCACCTTCAATATAATCCAAATTTTATCAAATTCATAACTCAAATCTTCAAATAAACTCATATTTTCATCTCCAACAACATCAAATAAAGATGAAGATATGAGTTTATTTGAATATTTGAGTTATGAATTTTCTTGAAATTGTTCATGAATTTTATGGATTTTGTTTGAAGATTTTGATAAATTTTGAGTTTATGTCAAAAATGATAACATTGTTGATATTTTAAGATATAAAAGATCAAATTGTTATATAAAATTAAATAAATGACTAAATTGAAAAGAAAAAAAAATATTTGAATTGTTACTTGAAATTAAGTTAAGAGACCACATGAAGAATACAATCATTGCACCATAGAGAAAAGAAGAATACAATTTTCATGTTATATAAGTCAAATTTCTGTCAAAATATTTCTGAGTCATTTCTTCTTTTCTCTAGTGTACGAGAGTACATGAAGGAACTTTATTCTGTAAACTATCCTTAATTGATAGACTTGATGTGAATGTGCAATTTACTTTAAGGATTCCAAAGTATCATGAAGGTGATTCGGCGGTTAACTCATTTGCATCCAATATATAGCGTGAGTGAATCGAACCTAAAGTTTAGTGTGGAACACACACTTTGGAATTTACTTGTGCAACTTTCATTATCATTAGTTTCATCTTCTTCTTGTTCAAGATTTGTAGCATACCCCCAACAAAAGATCCAACAAACTTTCTATCTTTATGTAAACTAGAGTTGTTATTTTTATATTATCTCAAAATGTATTTCATTAAATTAAGTTATGGCACACTTTATTTATATTGTCTTCTCTTTTTCATTTTTCTATAGCAATAGATTCCATACTCATTTTCATCTTAATATATTGATCAAATTACATGATATATTTTAGATATGTTTTTCCAAAGCTGTAAGTGGGTAAAATGAACCATTTGATTTATGACTATAGCTGTTATGCCTATAGTGGGTAAAATGAACCGTTTGATTTATGACTATAGTTGTTATGCCTGTAGCCCCAATGGATGCAATCTATTAGTGACTGGAATAAACCATTTGATTGATAACAAGAAAAATTATATCTAAAATGTTATTTGAACACATAAATTGTATAATTGGATAATATAAGGTATTTATTGTTTATGCATACTAATATCTCATTGACTTTGACTTTTTACATGTGTTGATAAAAAAAAATTATAGGTCATACTCTCTCTCTCTATCTTTCTTCTTTCACTTTGTCTCTTTCTTTCCTTTTATTTTTCCTCATTCTCATTCACATAGAAATAACTGATACGAGATAAATCTTCTTCCTTTTTTCATTTATTTTCGCTTCTTTCACTTCCTCCTTTTTCCTTCAATTATTTCATTTTTTTTTTTTTGTTTAAACTTTGAAATAGAGAGAAAAAGAATGATTTAAGAAGAAGAAGAAGAAAGATATGATGAAAATCACACCTTTAATGAAGTAGCAATGACAGTGGTAAAAAGAGTATTAAACCTACAAGTTTTTTTTTCCCAAGGTTTATTTTTCATTTTTGAAATTTTTAATAAAGAGCACGTCCAGATTAAATAGTTATGTATCAATACACTCTTCATTTTCGAAAAACTAGTGAAAAAGTTTTTCAGTACACATCTTTAAAAAAAAAAGAGTTAAAAAATGAATTAAATAAATAACAAAAGAATAAAAAATTAAAAGAAAAATTAAAAAGTTTTTGTAAGTGTAACTTGTGTACTAAAAAACTTGAAAAAAGTTTTTCGAAAAAAAAGAAAGACTTAATTGCAGTTTTGGTCCCCCTATTTTAGCTGAATCGCGAAAGTAGTTCTCCCATTTTGTTTCTCCCCAGTTTTGGTCCCCCAAATAGAATTTTGGTCCAAAACTTGATGAAATTTCAGTTTTTTGCATTTATTTAAGTCACATCATACGTCAAGATCTCATGTGCAACAATTGTACGTGAAGTCTATGATCATAAATGGTGTAGTACGGCTTTAAAAAAATGAAATTTCATCAAGTTTTGGACCAAAATTGAGGAGAAACAAAATGGGAGGACTACTTTCGCGATTCAGATAAAATAGAGGGACCAAAACTGCAATTAAGCTAAAAAAATTGATACTCACTTTTGAACCAAAAAAGTGAAATGACAAGAGAATAAAAAATAAAATAAAAATTAATATTTAGATGAGGGTAGAATTGACAATTCATTGCCTTTATGGGGGTAGAAGTTAAATTTGAGGGGTACATGGTATGATTTCCAAAGGAGAAAGACAAATGTCCATGTTAGATTGGAGGCCCATTTCCTTGTGTAATGTGATCAATAAAGTCTTGACAAATAGACTAAATCAATCTGCTTTCGTGTCAGATAGATCAATTCTTGATAATCGCCTTTGAGATCATTCATTATATGGAAAACAAAACAAAAGAAAAAAGAGGGGAGGTGGCTTGGAAGATTGATTTCAGTAAAGTCTGTGACAGGATATTTAAGAGGGTGCTTATTTACTGAGGTGGCTTGGATGATGTTGTGTATAGAGTCGGTCTCGTATAATACTCTTGTAAATGATGAGACAACAGGGCTACTGTTCCCAACAAACAAGGACCATTTTGTAGTCGTTCTCCTACTCGTAGTATAGTTGCAAGACCTATTTATAAATTATATGAAGCTGAAACTTATTTAAAGGCATATATGAATCACAAACAAAAAGTCTTCAAAGGAATAATTTTTGAAATTTTTAATAAAGAGCACGTCCAGATTTATACTGCACGTGTAACAAAAAATTCTAATATTGCACTTACTTTAAAAATTTTAATAAAGAGCACGTCCAGATTTATACTGCACGTGTAACAAAAAATTCTAATATTGCACTTACTTTACCTTCATTTACAAATTCCAATGGAGTATGCCTCAAAAAAAATGTTCCAATTAATAAAAAAGTTTTTCTAGTTAGACTAAGGAAAAAGAAGGTTACAGTCATTTCAGAAAAACTCTTCCAAAGGAGTCCGTCCATATATGTCGTGTCAAGTATACTCATATTTTCATTTTTTAGAATAAGAAAAAATATCTTTCAATTTTCAATTTGTATGTGGTGTTAACAATGAAAAGAGAAAGAAGAGAGGCAACCACTTTAGGATTTCATAACATAGAATAAACCAAACTTCAGTTAATAGGGTTACAATGAGTATATATATAAAAGAATAGAATTGTATAAAATACCCTTACTACTAATATATAATAATATTATCTAACATCTCCCCTCAAACTCACGATGCATTAACATGGAGCATCGAGAGTTTGTCAACTAAAAAACGAAAACGTTTAATGGGATGCATTTTTGTGAACAAATCAGCAATCTGTAAAGAAGAAGAGACAAACGGTAGAGTAATGGTTCTATGCTGAAGATGATGACTAAAGGGGTAACGAGGAGGATCAACAATCGCAGGAGGTGGTTGGACAGCCGGGGAGACAAGAGGGATGTCACCAAAGAAGAAGCAACAATCAAAGAGAAGAACCAACAAAGAGATAAGCAACGAAAAAAGAAGCAGAAGCCAAAGAGAGGATCATTAGCTATACCAAACAATCACAATAAAGAGAGAAACCAAACCAACAAGAAATCATATCAAATAGTCACAATCAAGAGAAGAACCAAGCCAACAAAAAATCAAACCGAAAAAGGAGCGATCAAAAAAATGAGCAACAACCATATCAAAATCAACAGATAGGAACAACCAAAGAAGTAGCACCACGAAACCAAATCAAAACAAACCAAACCAAATAGAACCAAACAAAACTAAATCTTATCAAACCAAACTAAACTACACTAAACCAAACTAAACAAAGAGAGAAGCAACCAAATAGATGAACCACATGAGAGAAGAGCAAACAAATAGAACAATCAATATGGAGAGAAGCAACAAAGCAAATCACTAGAGAGAGGAGCAATCAAACATAAGAAGCAACAGAGAGAGCGACAACATAGAAGAAAGCAACCAAAGAGATAGGAGAGACGAACAATGAAATTACCAACCAAATCAGCAAAGAACCACAACAATTGAAAGCATGTGAACCAAACCAAAATCAACTCATTAATACTGATCATAACAAACAAGCAGTTTTTTTTTTTTTTTTGAAGTTGTTCTGCAATATCAGATATTTGGGAAGCAGTCTCAGATGAGTATACAGAACTAGAACTAGAGCCAATGGTAGAAGGAGCAGAAGCAACAACATTGGACGATGGCCCCCTAAAATTCTTCTTATGTGATCTCCCCAATTTCGGACAATGTGTTTTCCAATGTGCTTGAAGAGAATCATCCTTAGCACCAGCCATAACAAATAATGACAGAAAAATACGAAAAACACAATCACTAAGACAAAATAAATTAGAGATAATCTGATGTTGTGCAAGCCCGATTGCTCCCCCTACAAATGTCGTTTCGCTGATCCGATCGTTGAAGACGAAGACCTGAATGCTGCGAACCTGCTGTCCAAAAATCAGCTCGATCCAACGGTTAACGAATGCGCAATCGATGTTTTTGTGAGACTAATTTAACAAAATCGGAAACAGGTTACTCTTCTCTTTTCTCTTTTGGTGGTTGTCTTTCCTATCAAAATAATTTTTGATAGATCCCAAAATCAACCAAAGCTCTTTGATACCATGTTAACAATGAAAAGAGAAGAGAGACAACCACTTTAGGGTTTCATAACATAGAATGAACCAAACTTCAGTTAATAGGGTTACAATGAGTATATATATAAAAGAATAGAATTGTCTAAAATACCCTTACTACTAATATATAATAATATTATCTAACATGTGGCAGAATTGAGTTCAATTTGAATGTCTAAGAAAAAATGTCTTTCAATTTTCAATTTTTTAGACTAAGAATACGTTCTAGAATTGAATTCAACCATGTACCGAAAACAAAAGAATTGAGTTCAAAGCAACAATATAAAAAACTCATTGTTTCTATTTGGGTGAGGGACAATATGATGCAAAATCTTTTATTTGAGGGAAAAATTGTTACAAATCAGAAAATATTTAATCATGTATATTATTTTATTGACTATTTAAGACCTTTAGATTAAATTAAATGAAAGAATGAAATTCGGTGTCAAATTAAACTTTGACACCATGGTGTCCATTGATCCCATCCCTCTCTCTATATATATATATATAGACACAGGTGAAAATGATGTTAATTAGGCATAACCATATGTATTCTTGAAATAAGAGCTATGTCCCTTCTAAAATAAAACAATATGAAATATCTGGAGATCCTTAACCAAAAGTTCTCCAAATTCCCAGAGAAGAAATAGGTTATACATGTACATCGAGAAGGCAAAAATGTTCAGGACTATAACATCACAAAACCCATGAAAATATATTCCTTCCATAATTTGATTAACATGAAAATCCTAAGATGAACAAAAAGAAAAGAGCATTGAAAATTCTGAAAGGTGCCGAACTTCCTTTCTTTCCCAATCTTCAGGTCCTCTTGAACTTTCAATTCATCAAAAATCATATGGTTCTCAGGTCAGCTCATGAATAGTACCTAGCTAAGTACAAGTTTTACCATCACCTATCAGAATGCTTCAAGTTTATCACCACCAGTTATGTAGTATAAAGGTAACTTCTGTCCATTCACTCGGTTATAGCATTGAAACGATGCTTTCCCCAGTATTTGCAGTAAAAGCCACAAAATATTATTGCACAACAGCACAGCTGGTTTTGCCAACGAAATGCATCTTTAGCTTAACTTACAGATAATAGAGTAAAATGTATTTGATGCATTTCCTCAGCTTCACAAATAGCATGACAAAGGTGAACATGTCTGTGTTGATAAGACAGTCCTAGTCTGCATCACCAAGCCCGTCACTCCCATCACCCCTCTTGGATATGGGAGTAAAATTTGAATTCGGTTTCTTTTTCTGAGAGGCAATTTCAGCGTTCTTTCGTAAAACAGCTCCAGGTGATGGATATGGTCGTTGTTGAAACAGAGGACCCTGAAATTGATCAAGTAAGAGAGATTATACTTCATGTTGAGTGTTGAGCAAGGTCAAACTGAAACCAAAACTAGAATTATGTCACGCATATTTCAGCATGCATTTCCTTGGTTTCTGAATAGCGGTCATAACTGCTAGCCAATGGCGCTTGATACCAGCAACTACTAAAGGCTAGCTTTGCATCAAATGGAATCTAAAAGTCAACCAATTCTACCTGTAAACCTTCGCTCACAAGAATAGTTTCACCAACTGCGTGATTATTTACAATGACCTTTACGTTTACAACTAAAGCAAATGATAAAATTCTTATGAGAATATTAAATAATCTAGCACCAGGTTGGTTGAATTCTTTTAGGGTGTTTTTGCAAATTGGTTTTTGGAGGGTTTTGAAGGGGAGAGCTTTGGAGGGTTAAGTTTATATTTTGATATATATTTGATATTTAAAAAAATTAAAAGATTATATTATATGCTCATTTATCATGTTGCTCTTTTAAAATTCTTTAAAATGTCAAATATATATCAAAATATAGACTTACCCTCCAAAATACAACTTGCAAACAGACCCTTAGTTGAAAAATGCATAAAGAAAATAGATAGGATATGCACTATTGAGAAAGCAACTAAAGAGAAGATAGAAACATAAGAGCTTCTGAAAAGAAAAAAGAAAGAATGCACATACTGTTGCTGTTGTGTCAGCTGCTCGCGGCTGCACACCTTTCAGACCCACCACCCTGAAATAAATCATAAATTTGTGTTTACTAATCAGATTTTTCTATCAAAACACCGAATTTATCACTATATAAGCTATTCGGTATCATAAATTCATATGCCTGAGTGTGCGAATATATCCATACCAGCCACCACGAGGAGCATCTGAATAGGAGCTGGGGTCCATAGGATCCAACTCATCATCCTCTTCATGAGCGCGCTTCTTTCCCAATTTTTTACTTCCCTTATCAAATGGAGGTTTCCAGCTGGCCCTGGAGAGACAAATGAGGATCAGTATGTTCTCTATGGCATTGAGAGAATAATGTTAGGCCCATTATTAATAATAGGAACATTATTAATGTGGGTGGGGAGATAGAACAGATTGGGACATGGGGGTAATGGTGATAATGAGTATTTGGGGGTAATGGTGACCATTAAGGTAATGGTGACCATTAAGGTAGTTTTTTTGGTGTAGAGAGTAAGGAGTTGGTCCTTCCTTCCTGGTACCTTTCAGTTTCCTTTTCTTTTCTCTGTTAATTCCATCTTCTAAGGAGTACCACCCCATTCCAATTTCCATTTCATTGTTATTTTTCTTCGTTAGACTCATTGTATGAGGATATCTCCTCTGATATGGTTCAATACAACATATTTATCGATTATTCTTTCTTCTTAATTTCTGAGTTGGATCCTATTAAATAACTCAACGGAAACATCATGACATAAGATGAGATCTCTTCTCCAATAATACTTTCAAGAAATCCAAAGCTAAAACCCAAAAAAAAATACCTTAATTTTTCACTATTTCTGGCACGTCAGTAGGTTCAATTTTACAGAGATGTTACGTAATCGAAGTCCAACATTGATGGCATTGATTGTATTTGATTGTTTGAATAATCATCCTCTTTCAATGACAAACATTCTAGATACTATAAGACAACAATGTTAGCTTTCTTTTTATATTCAGCATCAATTTTCATCAATCCTTTTCCTCAGAATCAGAATGCACCTCCCACTACTGAACTCTACAAAGTATTTTCTCAGAATGGAAGCAACCCTTAAAGAAAAATATATACTATTTGTTTTAGGGGAAACACAAATATTTACTTGTAATACAAGATCTTTAATCACACAAAAAATGATCGAATTTTAAAGACAGTACAATGTAAAAAAGGAGATGATCAAAACGATGGACAGTTTCAATTGAAATTTATGCAATGGAGTTCATGCCCCCAAGGATGGCAAGTTGGTAACAATTAGAACAGTAACAGTTTTTCGGAACAATTTAACAGCACTGAATATCTTCATACAAAAACCATACCTCTGTTTGCTAGCCATTTTATCAGAACTTTGACTGGGATGTGCAGCATTGCTTTGCTGATTATTTATACTTGAGACCAAATACTGACATTGTGGAAGATTGAGAGCTCTGCACTTGATCATATGTTAATAAAAATTAAAACCAACAGAAATATTAGATATGAATGTTTGGAGCTAACTTAGAATGAATTTGGAATGAAGCAGCCAATCAGTCTATTCTCAATATATTATCAAGATATTCAAATAAGAGCACTGAAAAAAAATGAAGCAGGAAACAACACAACATTTAGACTTTGTTTGCAAGGAGGAGAAAATAGAGAAATAGAAATTTTTTATATTTTTTAGGAGAGTGATTTTGTAGAGAATGCTAAAAGAATGCTTAAGAGTAATATATTTTTAATTTATAGACTATTATAACAACATGGAAATAATTTGAAGAATTTGTCTAAGTCCTCCAAAGGCCTCCTCCAATACAATTTTTGAGTTCCCCCAGAATAGGGGGATTTTGTATTATGAATAAAAACAAAAGCCTCTCCTCCCAAAACTCTTCATTCCTTCCATTTCTTTCTTCCTTTTTTTCAAAGCCTTCTCCTCCCTTCCCTTCCAAACTCGCAAACAAAGCCTTAGTCATTTACTAAGCAAGCACTCGTTTGACCTCAATTACATCTCAACGTGCGAATTTCATGCATTTACTGCTAAAGCATAGAAAACATTCAAATCTTGAATAATGTCTGAATTTATGAACACAATCAATAAAATGCACTGCACTTCATGAAAAAATTTGTAAGAGGAAAATTAGAAGCCGTGATTGTGTAAGTGTAACCCATTAGAAATAATTTAGCACTTATAGTTATTGTATAAAGCAAGACACGCTGGAATCTGTAATTAATTTTGGTTGTCAAGAAATTTAATTTTTGCCCATTTCCCTCTATGTAGGGATTAATTATTTTTGGTTGTCAAGAAATTTAATTTTCAATTTTATTGGTTACACCCCTTTTTCTTCTTCAAATTACACCCAAATAGGCTACATGAACTCGATTCACGTATTTTAAGTAATTAATTTACTATATAAATAATCTTAATTTTACGTAAAACTCAGTTCACGTAAGTAACCTATTTGGTTGTAACTAGAAAAAACAGGGGTGTGACTAGCAATAGTGTTTAATTTTTGCCCATTTTCCTCTATGTAGCGACAAAACTAGATCACAACCAATGAGGTAGACATTACAGAACTATAAATAATTAATACTACCATTCATCAACCAACCAACCCCCATCATTCTCTATTACCATCTGAAGGATACCAATCAATGAATAATCAAGGTAACTTCAGCATGAACATGCAGCCAAACAATGTATGCATATCAATGGCAGAAACAGTGCAAGAGAAATTATCCAAAACTAGTCCAGAGTAAGCAAGAGTCACAACTCTCTACCTGGTGCAGTGATTGCAGTAACCCCATGCTTGCACAAGGCCTACACCCCAACCACCACAGCCCATGCACTTCTGTAAATTAGATGATTGGTCCTCCACATGACCAACTGGCAAGACCAACCGATCTGACACAACTTCCTGAGAAGAATTAGGATGCTTCCATTGTGATACATGAGTTTTTGTATTGTAGTAATACTTGTGACCTTAAGCAAAAGTAAAAAGTAAATAAGATAACTTACAAAATTCATAAAATGGGGGCAAAAGGAGATAAGAGGATTTGACTATGTATTAATGCTTCTAATATTTATTAAACAACTGCAATCAAGCCAAAGATAAACTGACCCAACCACTTTTAAGAGGCAAAGACCATTGTCGCATGTTTAACGTTCAAATATTTTAAGTACAAACTGATATATATACTGACTCTGATTGCAAATAATATATGATCATTATAAAAATTGTAATGTTTTCACAAAGTGAATTTGCAAGAAGTATAGTTGCTAATTGCACCGAAATACATGCAAAAAGGCCAAAATAAATAAAAAGTCAAACATCAAAACATTTAAGATTAGTCTTTGTCATTGTTTTCCAACAACTTAAGTCTTAAGTTGGGAATTGAGGTATACTTTTTTATTAGACTTCAAACACTTGTTTGGCGAAGTAATTTAGCATTAAGAAATTCAATTCAATGAATTTATTATGTCTTCTAGTATGTTGATTTTTTTAGCAGGATTATGCCTCCTTTTCTACAGGCCCTTACTGGTAACCAAAGTAGGATATCAGAATTGTCATCAATTATATTTAACATGTTAACAATGTTTAGACAACCGTCACCGTAATGGGGATTCTATCCTCATTAATCATTGTTTTCTCATATTTTTTTAAGAGGTTGTATTAGTATCCGAATTCTGTGATTTTCTACTTTCAATCAAATGTTCCCAAAAAAAAAAGGAGAATAAAGAACAGAAGGAATGAAGAAAGAACTAGAACAAGCCTTCTCAAATTTCAAGTACCAAGGCACTAAATTTTTCCAACACCAAGGTTAGATTTCTTTCAAGTGTGACAATAACCAACTATAGATGTGTGTGTACTTGTGTTCGTGTAAATTCCTTTTCTTTATATAATTAAGATCTCGAGATGATAGCTTTATTTGTGCAGCAGCAATTGCAGAAAATTTTGGGAAGAAACAGCTGATACAGACGGCAATTGAAACAAAGAGTTGTAACGCAACAGCCTCAAGATCCATGATACATTTGAAATCCCAGTTGCAAACCATAATTATAGCCCTAATTTAACGTGTAAAATTGCTTATACTTGATAACAGTATAAAGATAAATTATAACAACTCTTAGAGGCAGGAACTCCTACTAAACTACAAGAGAAAACATTTAGTTTAAGCACTACTCTTAATCAAAGTCTGTCACAGCCTCCAGTTCCTAGCCTGACAACAGGTACATTGGTTACAGACTTGCTTTGATGTTAGAAATATATAGCAAATGAAATTCATAAAGTGACCAAATGCAATAGCAGGATATTTGTAAGTGATGAACCTGATGTTTCGTCCAATGCCTCCACCCAATTTTCTGGAAGACGCAAAGATGGAGGTGACTGCTCAGTTAAGGATGTTTCACAAGGTTTTTCCCATTGACTCTTCCCAGTACTTTCATTATAATAATAAAATGCACCACTTCCTGGATCTTTTGATTCCACCTACATGACAAATTAGTAATTAATATGTGATAGTAAACAGTAGGGTATGAATAAAATAATAAATCCTAAAGAAGAGAAGGAAATGATAGAAATCTTGTAATTTGAGATCAGAACGGGAGATCACACCATCTATATACCTTCAAACCTAACCATGAACTTCAATCTTAAAATGTAGAATTTCATTATCAGAGTGGAAACCAACATCTGACTCATCCTCTTTAAAATCTAACATGGGATATATTCTTCTGTATTCCGTAGAAATATCAAATCTTCGTAGTTAATAGGAATTTATTTACCATTTTGGTTTTTCAAACAGATCTATAAAAGATTTGTGATTACTAAACATGGGGCTGCGATGATACCCAAATCATTATTCTATTTTGTCGTCAAAGCTGGGATCTAATTTATAAAAGTTCATATTAATTAGCTTTAGAATAGCTGTTTACAAGACATATGCAAGAAATGTTACATCTAAGGAAACGTTTGTAATAAGTGGTACATACCCATCCTGGAGGCAACTCTTCATTTCCCCTAAGCTCAGCTGAAGTACCTTTCTGAAATTCAAAAATGGGTACCTAGTTAATTATCAGGTTGAAAATGGTAGACTGTAAAATATCTAAGAAACATGAGAGCTGAAAATCAAATTCTAAATTAAAATTGCAGAACAATATTTTTTTAAATTGTTAGGATATAGAATATAAAATAATTAGAGTTAGTAAGTAGAAGTTAGTTGATGAGTTGGTTAGACGTTGCTAAGAGTTGTTATTTTGGTTATTCTTAGAAAGTGTTTCAATAGCTCCTTTGAAGTAGCCTTGAGTGCAAGGTTATCATCTTCTTTGTTAATCTGTTGTATCTTCTCTTTCAACCTCACTACATGAATTAGAAATCATCCTTTTGTTTAAAATCTTTATCTTTATTCCTTTGAATCTGTTTTTTACACCATTATTCTAGGAATTCTTTGTTGCATAAAGAAAGTTTCCTAACAAGTTCGAACATCACTTGAGTTCAAAGTTCACACCCAAAAGAAACTTGAAACACTACATTTTGAAATAAATCCTTGAAAAAGCATTATCATCCCAGCCTCCAGAGAAGGCAAAAATAAATAAAACCAAAAGCTGGTGGAGAAAAAGAGGGGAAAAAGAATCAGGTATGTTAAACAAATATTCTTACAAGATCCTCTGTATGTCTATCATCTTTAAGAATACCCCGAGCTCTCAACTTCTGCTTGAGGTACTCGGGCAATTCTTTAGCAGCAGGTTTCTCCTCTGGACAACTATCAATTTTAGATTCAGGCTGACCAAATGCATTGTTACCTACTCCACAGTTTCGGAAGCGACAAAGTTAATGCATACTCACTAGCTCAGTTATTGTGATGTTAAAAGGATGCAGCAGCATGACTAAAATAATTTTGGAATTCAATTTACCAGAAGTGGTGTTAAGCTTGGGAACATCATTATAGGCACCTCCACCAGGTACACCATATCCATTACCTATTTCTGTGTTGCCTGATATATAGAAATAAAGGCATATAAATCACATGGATTCTTTAAATGTGTAATACAACTATACATGAAATTAACCAACACTGTTGACTAGTAATGTTTATGAGAAAAAATATAAACAAAGTGCAATCTCGTCTAAACGCCATAGAATAATATCTGTAGCACTTAAGAGTCAAGACATCTTAGCCGGATTTCTTGCTTTTTCTTTTTTCCTAATTAAAAGTCTATAAATCCACATGGGGTCAAAGTGGAAAGGTTTACTTTGAGGAGAGATTTTCTTTCTATTATGTTGAGTTCATGAGGCTCGTCATACATAGCTTCCTTTATTTACTTTATTTGCTTCAGGTGTTTTCTCCCCTGGTTTCATCATATTATATTTGTTATCATTCAAAACCAATATTTTAGCCATCGCTTAATTATTGCATCATTTATGTTCTCTTCCAATTCACAGATGCTTCTAGTGCATCACCACCTTTCGCCTCCTCTATATTTTTATCATTTTAATGTAAAATCTGTTGAGATAGTAGAGGCATAGGTGCCAATCTATGTAGATTTCCTTGCAAAAGAGTCGTCGGGATTGAAGGTTGAGGGTTCGACGGAAACTGTCCCAATTCAGTCGAATCTGTCGCATTCCATGCAATTTGCAGCAGGGAGTGGTTTGTTTTCCATGTCCCTGTCAGAAGCTAGAGAGACATCATAGAAGATTCTGGAGGAGGATAAAGAAGGGGCAGACTGGGATCCCGAGGGACAAAAATCATTCACTAAACTGTAGCTACAGTGGTGCTGTTGCATGGTTTGAAGAATCAGAACTTGAACGGGTAGAACTCATCACAACAATATTTCTATTGGGTATCAAAGATGAAGTTGGTAGACTTTTGAAGCATATCTCATGCTCGTTCAACTCAATAACACATTAAAAGCTCTTCTTGGTACTAATATTCAGGCTGAGGGTATAGTTACTCAAGGTTCAAGTTGGGAAAAAGAGATAAAATCTGATGCAATTATGAGTCAGATGGTGGAGTTAGCCCAGATTTCCAAAGCTTCGATTCAAAAGTTTGTTGATTATGTTGCAAGCATCATTGTTTCTACAACTGTGAGTTTGTCGTTGATAACACTACTGAATTGGTGTATTGTTGGGATAGGGATACTTGGAGCTTACCCAAAAGAAATTATGATGAATGGCTCTTTGTCCTTCCATAAGTGGGAGATCCATGTGGCAACCATCAAAACAGGGGTATGTTGCAGAATGGTGCTAGGAACTAACACCTTGCAATGGTGGAATACAAGTGGCAACAATCTAAAAGGAAGCAAGCTGCAAAAAGGGAGGTCAATACATGTTACAAGTTTTACACCTATGTGAAGATTTTTGTAGATTGCAACCTTGAGGACAAGGTTGTTTTGAGGAGGGGTGTATTGTTAGGATATAGTATAATAGACACGAGAGTAATTAAAGTAGTTAATGGTTGTTATATTTAGTTGGTTAGGTAGTTAGGACTTTTGTGTATTAATAGGGATTTATATAGTTAGTTGAGATATTATTGAATATTGTAAACAATTGTTGAATAGAGAACAGTCTCTATTGTGAAGGGGAAACCCTTGGAGGAGAGATTTCTCTCCTACTTCTTAATAAAAGTGTTCTTTCTTAGGAATCCAATTCTTGTGCTGCTATTTAAGAAATTTGTGGCAATTTATGGAGGAACATATAGGCCTCTTAGAAAGGTCCCTGCAGTTGCTAAGGAAGAACAACCTTGTAGTGAACCTGAAGAAATGTAATTTTTCTAACCCAGAAGTAAAATACTTGGGCCATGTGATATCTGCACAAGACGCGGCAGCTGATCCAATGAAGATGGAGGCAATGCAAGAATGTCCCACCCATTCCATATGATTGGGCAGCATGATGTTGTAAATAGATTGCTTGGAGGACTATTTATGTTATTTTGTTGAGACAATAGCCGAAATGATTGGCATAGACAGAACGTTTCTTCAACCCAACCCTACCATGAGTCTGCATGATATCACCTTTTTACACAGTGTATGGAAGAGAACCTCTACCAGTTATTCGAGCCAGGACATTTCCATCCAAAGTTGAAGTGATTTATTTGTTGGAAAGGAAAGGGGTGATATCTTAAATGAACTAAAGAGCTATTTACTTCATTTCCATCAAACACACGAGCAATGCAGGGAAGTGTACTTTCATGTAGGAGATTGAGTATACCTATAGACACAGCCATATAGGCTGAAGTCCTTAGCCGAAACGAGAAGCTAGCTACAGGATTATGGTCCATTCCAAGTCCTGGACAGAATTGGAGTAGTGGTTTATAAATTGCAACTTTCCCCGAATAGCATAATTATATGTAGTCAGTAGCACATATTGTAGCATAGCGGCAAACCCAAAACGCTATAGTGGTGTAGTGGGTGGCAGTATGGCCACTACGTCGAAGTCGAGGGAAATAATTCAAGCACTTTATACCATACATATATAATGGCTTAAAATAGAATAAAGCACAAAATTAAACACGTATTCATAACTAATCATGAAAGTTCATTGCTACTAATATTCAAACATAATATTAAGCAAAATAACAAAATAATTCTAGCCTACAAGACTCAAAATAACACATCTAAGATTCAAACATAATATATAAATCAAAATAACAAATAACTTGTAAGGCTCAAAATAACAGGTACTGTTGGTGCAGAAATAGAAAAGCAGAAACATTAAAACAGAGAACAAGTTGGCGCAAAGAAGAAAGGAACCGGGAGGAGAAAAATGGTTGCAGAGAAGAGGGGAAGGTTGGCTACGTGAAGAGGGAAATGGGCGCAGAGAACATTAGAAGGGTTGTAGAGAAGAGAACAAGTTTGCCGTTATCGTGAAGTAACCTTCAAAAAAAAAAAAACAGAGCACTCACTCATGCAAAGAAAGGTCACGATGATGACACTTAAAAAATTACCTGCGGTAAAAAGAAAATACAAACACTAATGAAAAAAACCCTAAATTGTTAAAAAAAAAAAAAAACAAGGGCACTTTTGACATTTTGCAATTGAATCACTGTATCAGCTTCACACTTTTCTCGTTCGTGAAATCTCTGCGATTGCGCTACGGCCGCAACCCTAAAACGCGACAGAACACCGTACTTCATAGCACAAGGCCTCTGAGATGCGACGCTGCTATTGCGGCCGCGGCAGCCACTACTGACAGAGCCATAATTCATCGGTGTTTTATGTAAGGATGTTGGTGCATGTTGCGACACGCACTAAGCACAGTCACTGTCGAGGCATTGACAAGGGAGTTGGAATTGCAGACGGTGGAGAGTTATTTGTGCTCTCGAATCTCCAGTCTTGTGGGCTAAAGGAAGTTTCAATAAATTTGTCTTTAATTTCTACTCTGAATTTCCTTCTTTTCATCTCTTGATATTGATACTAGTTGCGTCTATCAATCTAATATACAACAGACTAAGCAATGACACTTATTTATACTAAGACTGGTGAACTCTTCATCCTATTCAAATACGGAAACATATCATGATCACGGTTAAGAAATATGGAAACTAATCCTAAGAGATAACTAAAGATATTTTAAGATAGAAAACTAACCATACGAAATAATCTAAGAATAAGACATTTTTCATATCATCTAACTATATATCAAGAGAAAAACAATAAGCATTGCTTCACCTAGACTGCAGATGAGGTCACGGAAATAAGGCTTATAAGTAAAACAACAAAACTTATCTAACAATCAATCTCCACTATATGCACAGAAAAGACACATTTGTTTTGTTATTTCGATAATGATGTTGATGTACAGAACGGGAAAAATAAGAAATCCTCATAAAAGTTATCAAAAAAGACAAATTCCAAAAAAGAAACTCATCAAATAGCAACCATCATAATTGTTAAAAAGAAAAGTCGAAGAGAACTGAGCATCCTGAAGGCCAAAAAGCGGAAATAAGAGGCGCAACATATAAATAAAGGAAGCCATAGAGGAAGAGAAAAAACTAAGGATATATAGCAATATAACCACTCCAGAAATAACATCAAGCTGCAACCACTGAAAAAACAAATGATACAGAATTTAAAATATTTGGTTAAAGTTATTAAACTACAGACCTTCTGAACGTGCAGTTTTTCCTCGCTTAACAGCCATTTCAGTCCTGTGCTCTGTGGCCATTTTCAACAGATGTTCCTATTTTATATATAAAAATTAAAATGGAATTGCACCCTGTCTAGTTCCTATGTTTATAAAGAAACAAGAAAACCTAAATTTTATCATGTAGCTATGATGCACCTTCAAAGCATTGGGGTCACGACGTTCTGAGAATAAGTCTAAATTATCCTTGGTAAGTGATGCCACAGTTTCCACCTCTCTAGAATGAGACAACAAAAACATCTAACTTGGTAATTCTTATTTTCTCAAATCACAAAACATGTAACAACTATTTCAAAATCCATAAACCATTCCACATAAAAAGCCCATCATACCTTTGACTCCTTATAATATTTTGGGTAGCAAGTTCCTATAATTGAAAAATCCAAAACAATCAGAATGATTTAATGAATAACAACAAAATAAAAAATAAAAATAAGATTTAGTTCATACACACCAACTTTGTAAAGATTTTTTACACTGTCAAATAATCATAATCGATCCATCATTGACTTTCATTATATCTAACTTAAAAGTCATACAAATGGTGGTTTGTGACGGATTGATGGACGGTTTCAAAAGTTTTACCATGAAAGTGCATCAAAATTATTCTAAAAAGAAAATTGTAAACAAACACAAGGGATACAGACTTGTTCCCTCAAGACAGCATCCTGAGCAGCAGCATCGATGTCGCGCGCATTGTTAAATTGTACGACAGAGCATTCCGTAGAAGTAGTGTTTGAAGATGTGGAATTTATAGCCTCTGGAGTTATAAGGGTTAGGGTTCCTTGTTGAATGTCATAATAAGGAGGAGCATTTGGATATTGAAGTGTTTGAGCAGAGTTTAAAGAATAATTAGGTAAAAACTGAACACCTGGAGGGAGTGGTTGATCTTGGAAATTCTCCATAAATTTTTGAATTTTTTCTCTATTATTATCACATCAAAACCTTCGATTTCTGACAAAGCAAAACCAAGAGTCAGAATGATAGTAGTATTAATTTAATATATAGTACAAAATTTCAGTATGTGAGTGTGATTTAATTAAAAGAAAAAAAATGATGAAGAATAGAGTGATTGGAAGTGTACATGGATTATGTGTTGTTGATGATAAACGGAGCCACCATGCGTCGAACGAAAGCGTGGTAGTTGTAACAGCGAGAAAATAAGGAGCGATAATTGCACAACGAGAGAGGGAGAGAGAGAGACGGGACTGAGTACTGCTTCTCTTCCTTCTTGTAGGGTATGTTTGGTTGTGGGAACAAAGTGAGGTGAAAAAATAGCTGAGAGTCGAAGAAGAGAGAAAGATCTCGCGCATTTGATATATTGTTTGGTGTAAGATAATGATCAGCGAAATAGAAGCGAGAAATATATATATATATATATATATATA
>NC_021163.2:38688341-38694175 GCF_000331145.2 Cicer arietinum | reverse complement strand
AAAAATGATAGAAATATATTTTATAATTTCTTTTATTTGAATTAGAAAAAGTTACATGAAAATTGTATTTTATTGTGGATAAACTTAGTTGTATGATAGGATCATGTTGGCACACTTTGAAGTGTATTAAAATCATTTGTAAGTAATTTTTAACTTGATAAATTAACTCACAAAGTTGTAAATCAATTTGATGATGATGACATAGAAAGCATAAACAAGAAAAGAAGCATAGAGAATATTCAGGGTCTTGGAACTCTAATGACAAGAGCAATGTCAAATAAGACAAATGAGACTGTAAATAATTTGATAGTCACTTTATTTGAAGCAAGTCCAACTCATGAAAAATGGAAGCCCAAGATAGCAAATTGTTTAATCTAAATTGAAGAAGTTAAGGAATGAAGGTTGCATCTATGTGATCAAGTTTTAATATTAGTTTTAATTAAAGTAGTAGACTGAATTATTAAGAATTTGGGCCTAATTGTAAAAACTTGAGTTGGGCCAAATTTAGAGAACTTGTAAGGTGGTGTCAATATAAAAGGCAAACTCCTAGTTGATGCAAATAAGATTTTGAATATATCGTTATTTTGTGAAGCTATGCTCTCTAGAGTTCTTGAAAAAGTTCACTTTGAACTTATCAAGGTTGTTAATCCTTGTGGCATTCTTTTCGGCTTATCAATCCTTAGATTGTGGTGCCATTTTGTTTTTGGTTCGTTTGCTAAATTATAATTTTCAGTTTCCTTTACATCAAATTCTAATACACAAAATTTACTAATTTATGTTTTCAGTAACTTGTGCTCATATCTCGCGTTTTACATTGTCTATTTTGTTGATTCAACAACCTAACTTGCATTTCATAACTTCTTCTTGCACCTCGTTTTAGAATGGCCCAATTCTGAGTTTCGTAGTTTTGGTTATCGCGTTCTCCAACAAAACGTGTTTTTGGCTCCAATATGTAAGTTTCCAACCTAGAATGATCCTTAAAGTGATTCATGACAAATAGGATCATACCATTTGGTATCAAAGCTTGTGTCTCTAGGTTTGGAATTGAGTAAAATTGTATTTATGCTAGTTGTGTTGCTTTTGTTTGAATTGTTGTCCTTACTTAATTTGTGTATTGCTGCTTCTTGAAAAAAAATTAAAAAATAAAAAGAAGAAAATACAAAAAAAAAAATATTGTTGTGTTGTTAAAAGTATTGGACACTATTTGTTTGACAAAATTTCTAAGAGTATTTTTCAATCACATTACTACTATTTTATGTTACTTTACTTTCTTCTAACTAGTTTTGGTTTAAAAATCTTGAGGTTCTTGTTGATTCAATTAAGAAATTGAAGAGAGCAATTGAGTGGAAAAGGCAAAGGGAGATACATTATAGAAAAAGTTTAAATTGAGTGAAACACGAGTGACAAATTCAAAAGTGTAAACATGTGAGATATGTGGTGACGTCCTTTTCTAAATCAAATAACTAAGTTGAGAAAGAAATTTGCCGCCCTTATAGAGAGATTTGTCTCAGTACAATTGATGACTTAATCCATTATTAATCCAATAGCATATAAGTATTATTTATTCTATCTCATTAAATTTTGTGTATTATTTACTCTGTCTCTTTAAATTTTATGTATTATTTCTTCTGCTTATCCAAACTATAACACTAGAAGTTTTTCTAGTCTTCGCGACATTCTAACTATTGCCGTTGAGGATAAATCTCAAATTGTTGAATGAATATTCAAGCAGGTAATCAATTATTCTTTCTCGCTATTGTAATGTTTGATTCACATATTCATATTTACTTTGGTAATTTTTACTTGGCAAAGCAACTAGAGCATGGGGACACATGGATAGCTTCCTTTAAAATTGCCAAATTGAAGTTACGTTGGTGTCATAGTTGACTATTGGTCACAAAACGTTTCAAGAAAAGAAACATTATCAATTTTAAATCTGATTTTCTTTTGCTTTACGATATTTGTTCAAAATATGGTACCCACAAGGGAGGTTATATACCTTGGTATTAAAAACCCTTTGAATGTCTATGGTGATAAAAAATTTACTGCCACAAGTGATGTCAAATCAATCAATGTTGTCTTAGAGCATCACAGTTCTGCTGTGAAGTATGATGAGCATGCTCACATCTTTCGAGCTGAAGATACCAAAGGTTCCTTAAAATTCAAGCAACGGGGTCTAAGGGACTACTTTCTTGAGGGGTTCCATGCTCATGGCACTAAAATTATTGTAGGGAGATCGTTGAAAATTGGGAGTGGAATTGTCTTGAAAAATTTTCTTTTTTTCTTCATTGATTCCAATTCTACTTTGTGGTGCACTCTCTATTTTATAAATGTCGGAGGTAATGGACAACCGTCCTTCAAGTATACATGAACAAAATAATTTTGGTTGACTCATCTAATGCACAAAATACGTGAAGTTAGATTTGGGGGTAGACGACCTTGTATTGATAGAAAGGTTTTAGAAACTCAATCTCAAAACCTCATCAACTCTATTGTATTGAGTTGCAACTATTAAGACAATCTCTCAATTTAAGTTTTGATGAAAATAAACAAAAGTTAATTAAGAATGTTAATTATGATTCTAAATGTTATGTTATTTAACTTGTGCTTTTGAGTGGATTAATTCAAAGAAATGACTTAAGAAAAGCAAAGAAGTTTTATCCTCTGGATTTTACATCAATCAATTTCCACTAGTTTTATCCTCTAGATTTTACATCAATATCATCAACACTTGACAAAGAACAAACTGAGATGATCAGATTCAATGAAACTATTCGAATCACAAAGAGAGAAGATCACAAATTAGAGAGACCAAACAGATTTGATCCTTCTCCCACTTAAACTGTCAAGAAAGATAAACGATCTTGAAATGTAAAAAACATCCAGAGTAATCTGGAAGACATCCAAAATGATCAAGACTGAACCTCCAAATTGATTATCAATTTCCAAAAAGATCAAAGACTAGAACTCCAGATTGATCATCAATCTCTATAATTTTCATTAAAATTCTACAGAAGTTCTTCATCATTCTCCAAACTGTTTTGGTAGAATCAAAACTCCAGTTCGAAGCAATGACATCAACAAATATATCTGAAGTATAAATGATCATTAAACACAAGAAAAATTTGATCAAAAACGAAGAAATCAATTCAGTCAAACAGAACTTAAAAATGTTCAAAGGCTGGAATATTTTTAATCATATAAATTGGTTTTGGTCAAAACTGACAGAGCAACAATATTTTTGACCATTATTAATTGCTCTATAACACCTATAAAAGGAAGGTCAATGGTCAGGTAAATCACATTCCTTTGTTGGCATGGATCTGTTAAATGATGGTCGCTGGAGTTTTTGTATAATAGTTAGAAAGGAAGATCGAGAGATTGTTCGTTTGATGCCTAGCTTCGATGTGTTGGGTATTAGGTTCTCTTTCTATGTGGAGAAATACCCAAATTTTGTAATCTATGTCTTACTTATTTAAGTAGAGAGTGGTTTGATTAGGGTCGTAAGAGAGAGTATTTTGAAAAGAAAAAAAAAATACAGTCACCAAAAGAGAAAAGAGGAGAATAAATCTTATTCCCAATTTTGTCAAATCAATCTCACAAAAATATCGAGCGACCCATATTCTTGCTAGGTTGACTCTTTGTTGAGTCCAATCTTAATTGAATTACTCTTGTTGTATCCCAAATTATTTTAAATTTGGACCTTTTTATTGTAAAGTTTTGTTTTCGATTGTCAAAAATAGAAATCATAAACAATTGTTATGGTTTTTAAACGTGTGAGGCGTTATTATATAGTCCTCAAATGAATCAAGATTACAAGAATATATCAAAATATATTTTGTTATTCATTTTGGTGTGGCGTTGTTAAAAGCTCTTATGTGTGAGACATTGTTACAATAGTCCTCAAATATAGCTTGCTTGGATTTCAATTTAGAGGGTTCAACGTCCACTAGAAATGGAAAGAGTTTTACATTACATTTGATTGTTTTTTAACCGATATTAATTACTTAGATCCACATTTAGTTAAATAGTTTTATTGTCATGTATTGTCATTATAAAAAAATTATACTGTCAACACATCACAAACATTTATATGCGACATTAAAAGTAATTATGATAAAAATCAAACGATTTTAGTGATCAGACGATTATGATTTTCTGGAAGTGTAAAATATATTTACACTACCATCGCATACAAATTAAATCGTTAGTTAAAAGCAAGCTAACATATACTTTTGCATTTTCCAATTAATATTTAGAAATATAAAAATATACATCGTACCCATTTTGCAATTTAATTCTACCGGCAACTACGCTCCACTTCACATATGAGCAGTGGCGGATCTTGCACAAAATATTGGGAGAAACGATAAATATTAACTAAAATATTATAATTGAAATTCATAAAAGTCATATAATTTTATCAAAGATTCAACATAACATCTATACAAAATAAAAATATAATATGTGAAAAGAGACATTTACATCGGATTAAAGTTGTGCCTTTCGTTCTCCTAAAGCCTTGAAATCATCGATAATTGAATCAGAACTAAAACTTTCAACTATTTCATTTTCAATATAAAGCACCATATTGTCAACAAGAAATTCATCCTCCATCTTGTTACGCAATCTTGTCTTGATATTCTTCATTGCTGAAAATGATATTTCTGTAGTCTTGTTACTAATAAAGGCTCTCCCCAGTATGTTTAAGAATAACACAACTCTTTTTGGCCTTGGCCTTTCTCCATGCTTTTAATCATTTTCTAGTGAAGATGTTAGTGGTAGGGTTCCCACGTGGTTTGTATTGAACAAGTAACAAAGCAAACAATAAGAAGCATAATTAGTTAGAGAGTACTCTAGCCATGAAGGGAACATTTTGAACTAAGATGCTAGAAATCTTCTTGGATGCTTGTCTCCATTTAGGGGATATTTTTCAACTACACATTGATATGGACCCCAATTAAGATAAGATCTTCAAACTTCGAACTTCGTCTCTTTGATTCACCAGATATTTCCAAATTTGGCGACATTTTTCGAGGTCACATTCTAAACAATTGACATCCAATTCATCCACATTTTTTTTTTTGAATCTTACAAGGTTGATTATCTGGTTGAACTATTTGATCATTGAAATGATGCTTTTCAAGTGTTGATGTTGAAGCTTTGTAATTTTCATCTTTGTATGAAACTTTCTTCTTGAAAAATGCATCAATTTTCTTATATTTAAATATCGTGTCACTCCTAAATACAAAAATTAATTAAAATAATTCACAAATTAACTAAAACAGTGTGTGTGTGTGTGTGTTAAATGATGTTGTTTACATAATATATGATAAATAAAAGTTTCAAACACGGGTAAAATATATTGATTTTAATATAACTATTTTTTTAAAAAAATATTATTAAAATTGATGATATTATTATTTTTTGTTATAATTAAGTCTTGATATATATTAATATAGTTTATTGATTGTTAGTGTTGATATTTTTTTGTTAGTCTTGATTATTAAAAAAAAATCATTTAAAATTTTATTTCGGTTTATATAATGATATAGTCTTGATAATAATTTATTATATTGGTTGCAAATTAATTAATAATCTCCTAATTGACATATATGCCAAAGTTATTGATTTTAATATAACTATTTTTAAAAAAAACATTATTAAAATTGATGATATTAATTATTATTTTTTGTTATAAGTATTGATACATATATATATATATATATATATATATATATAGTTTATTTTTTGTTAGTATTGATTATTAAAAAAATATAATTTAAAATTTTATTTCGGTTTATATAATTATTGTATTGATAATAATTTATTAT
>NC_021163.2:38660004-38686582 GCF_000331145.2 Cicer arietinum | reverse complement strand
ATATATATATATATGGATTTAGACCGTAGTTGGATGTACGATAGGAATTTTCCTGGAAGAAAGGGTCTTAAACAACGTTTTGCTAACAAGGTTGAAGACTTTCTGAATTTTGCGAGAGTGCAACAAATTGTCCAAGATGAAGGGGGAATGAGATGTCCATGTTGTTTATGTCGATGTAGACGGTTTAAAAGTGAAGATGAAATAAGAGTGCATTTGTATGCAGATGGATTTATGCCTAACTACTGGATTTGGACTAATCATGGAGAAGAGTCTCCGGCGGCGCCTAATACTAGTACATCTGTGGAGAATTATAACATAGGTCCTTCAAGTAGTACTAACATGTTAGGTATAGATTATTATAACTATCCACACTTTGAGGCGATGAATGATATGATCTCGGATGCTGTTGGGGTTAATTTGTCATTCAATGAAGATCAATATGACGATACCGATGGACTTCCCAATGAAGAAGCTCATAGATTTTATGGTCTTTTGAAAAAGACAAATAAACCGTTGTTTGAAGGTTCTCCAAACTCAAAGTTATCAATGTGTATTAGACTATTAGGTCTAAAGTCTCAATTTCATGTTCCTGATTTAGCTTTGGATTTCATGACTAAAATGATGCTAGATGCAACACCTGTTAGAGATGGTTTGCCGCAAAGTTATTATGATGCGAAACGGTTAGTGTCAAAGTTAGGATTAGGTGTCAAGAGGATTGATTGTTGTGTTAAAGGTTGCATGTTGTATTATGACAATGAATTTGGTATGAATGATGCTAACTTAGTTGAATGCAAATTTTGTCAACAACAAAGGTATCACCAAAGGAATAACTCTAGGGTAAGTAGGGGAAAATCAATTCCAAGGAAAGCAATGTTTTACCTACCTATTGTATCAAGATTGCAGAGATTGTTTGCATCAATACAAACTGTAGGAAATATGACGTGGCATTATGAGAATAGAAGAAATTCAAGCGAGTTGCGACATCTGTCTGATGGTCAAACATGGAAACACTTTGATCAAATGCATCCAGATTTTGCGTCAGATCCACGCAATGTAAGACTTGGATTATCCTCAAACGGATTTACGCCTTACATACAAGCATCGTCTACTCCTTATTCTTGTTGGCCGGTTATTGTTACTCCTTACAATCTTCCTCCTGATATGTGTATGTCTAAACCTTATATGTTCTTAGTTGCTGTGATACCAGGTCCTTCTAATCCTACAACTGGTATTGATATTTTTTTACAACCTTTGATTGACGATTTGAAGAGGTTGTGGAATGGTGTCTTGACATATGATATTGCTCGGAGAGAAAATTTTATGATGAGAGCTGCATTGATGTGGACCATTAATGATTTCCCCGCTTATGGGATGATGTTATGCATATTGAGAAAAATTTCTTTGACAACATATTTAATACTGTGATGAATGTGAAAGGAAAAACAAAAGATAATGACAAAGCCAGAAAAGACATAGGTATATATTGCAGACGACCAGATTTGTTGTTGGTGGAACAAAACGGCAAGACCCTAAAACCTCGTGCGAATTACACTTTATCTACTGATGAAGCCAAATCTGTTTATCGTTGGATCAAAGAGCTGAAGACGCCTGACGGTTATTGTTCTAATTTGGCAAGATGTGCTGATGTGGAAAATGGGAGGATGCATGGGATGAAAAGTCACGATTGTCATATATTTTTAAACTGTTTACTTCCTAATGCCTTTAGTGCTTTACCGACACATGTATTGAACCCACTTATTGAAGTGAGTCAATATTTCAAGAATTTGTGTTCTTCAACACTCATTGATAAAGATCTCATCAAGACGGAAAATGACATTCCAATCATTCTATGTAAGTTGGAGAAAGTATTTCCTCCTGGGTTTTTTTATTCCATGGAGCATCTCTCAGTGCATCTTGCAAGTGAAGCTAGGCTTGGTGGACCAGTTTAGTATAGATGGATGTATCCATTTGAAAGGTGATATATATATACATATACTTGGTTTTCAATATACTTCAACTTATTTGCCTTTAGTGCTTTACCGACACATGTATTGAACCCACTTATTGAAGTGAGTCAATATTTCAAGAATTTGTGTTCTTCAACACTCTATGATAAAGATCTCATCAAGATGGAAAATGACATTCCGATCATTCTATGTAAGTTGGAGAAAGTATTTCCTCCTGGGTTTTTTGATTCCATGGAGCATCTCTCAGTGCATCTTGCAAGTGAAGCTAGGCTTGGTGGACCAGTTCAGTATAGATGGATGTATCCATTTGAAAGGTGATATATATATACATATACTTGATTTTCAATATACTTCAACTTATATATACATGGAGCTTATTGTACATCTCTTTGTATATTATAGGTTCATGGGTTATTCAAAACGGTCGGTGAAAAACAAAGCTAGAGTTGAGGGCTCAATTTGTTCATCTTACCTTCACCGTGAAACAACACACTTTTGTTCTCATTATTTCAACAACGAAACGTTGTCACCAGTTAACGGAAGAAACGCTACTGATAGTGTTATACGTCATCCACATACTTTATCAGTTTTTTGCTTGTCTGGTCATCATGCTGGTAGGGATTTTCCTATTTTCTGGCCAAGCGACAAAGTATTTAATGCAACACATGTTCACATTTTGATTAACTGCACTGAAGTTAAACCATACATTGAGTACGTTTCAAATTCCTTTTCTTATTAATTTTATTTAATTATATGATTAAGTTGATATTCACCATATATATGGTCATCGAATAGGGCATTTTTAACTACGGGACAATCATCTGATGATATACATTCAAATTTCCCATTATGGTTTCAACAACAAGTGCATCTCGAAGAACAAACTCCTATCAACATCCACTTAAGGCCCTTATCTATGGGCCCGAGTAGAAGTTTCAAAGAATGACACACCTATTACGTCAATGGATACAAATTTCACACTGAATCTTGGACTAAAGCAAAAGAAACAATTAATAGTGGAGTTTGTATGAAAAGTGTCTCTGATAGTGGTGTAGTAGAAGATTTCTATGGCATAATTGAGCATATTTACGAAATTGACTAGACGTTCCTAGATTATGCGAAAAAGTTGTGTTGTTTTACTGTAAGTGGTTTGATCCATCTAGCAGAGGAACTAAAGTAAATTTGATATCCAATACTATAGACATTCATATGAGCAAAAAATATCCACGGTTTGATCCATTTGCTCTGGCCCATAATGTAAGACAAGTGTATTATGTTCCTTATCCATCAACTGTCAAAAGCAAACAAGGTTGGTGTGCTGCAATGAAAACAAGACCAACGAGTGGAATAGAAGAAGTTGAAGCAGGTCAAAATGAAGAAGTTGCATTTCAAATGGATTAAATGTCAAATTTGGATCATGTGATTGGAGATGAGACTATTAGTCAACTTTGTCATGAGTCACACATTGGAGAAGAAGTTGATGAACAAAAAATAGATGAATTAGAGAATTATGAAGCCAATGACTTAATTCACTCATCAAATGGCGACGACGATGACGAAGACAATTAATTAATTACGCATTATATATATATATATATATATATATATTTATATTTTACATATATTTCTTTATTTATGTGAGTGTTATAATTTATTTATGTATATTTCATTATTAATTTATGTTAATTGTACATACACATATATATATGTATGGATATGGATATGGATATATATATATATAGACATGGCTTCAGTGTCGGGAGTAGGAGGATCTGCAGGAGGATCAGGAGGTTCGGATGGATCGGGAGGAACAGGAACGGCGGCAATACGAGGAATATCCAAAACATCACGTGGTAAGAAAAAAGTTGCTAAACGTGTTGTTAATGACCCATCTCTCATGCCGATGCCGTCCATTGGTACTAGTGGTGGAGCTATTCCTCTATATCCGGAGGTCCCAGTAGAGCCTTATACCTTAGACGAAATAATGGATCCCGGATGTGTTGATTGCTACAACCGCATTGTCATCATTCCAGAAGGAGATGGGTATGTAAACTATGATTGATTAAATATTTCATTATTATTGCAATGTAAATACATTATTAATTTTATTAATTTATTTTTATATTTAATTTGCATATAAACTTTGAAGATATCTTCCTTTTAAATCATCTGCAAAGGCAATTGCTGAAGTCATACAAGAGAAATATAAAAAACCATGGTTGTCTTGGGGTGAGATAAAAGAGGATAAGACACCTCAAATTAGGGAAGTTGATCAGTTTTTACATTGTTTCAAAGTAAGTCATTAGATTAATTTATTTAATTACTATTTATTTATACATTTGATTAATTTACTGAATTACTAATTATATTTTTAATATTTTTTAAATTTCAACAAACAACAGACCAAATGCACTTGGAAAAGAGAGCATGATGCCGCAGTTTTGGCTTCATTTGACCATCGCTTTTCAAAGCGTCTCTCATCTATGTTGGCTTACGCACGTAATAAGGGGGAGGAAAAACGGCCTAATTGGATTGGTGAAAATGTTTGGACTGCTTTGTGGAGGAAATGGAACACAGATGCTTACAAACAGAAGAGAGAAAAAGCAAAGACTAATAGAGCATCTGAGAGGGGTACCAGTACTCATAAGGGAGGTTCCATGTCTGCTGGAGAAATTAAATATTATATGGTAATTTATTATTATTTATAATATATATCTATTAATTTATATTCAATTAATCATCACATTTCACCAACTTATAAACTTGACATTAATTTAATATTTTAGGAAAAGCAACTTGGAAGGGAGGTCACTCAGGCTGAGATACATCGCTATCTTCATGTTAATCCTGAAACAAATGAGTATACTGATGAATTATCAAAAAATATTCAGGTAATTATTATATATTAATTGTTATATATTAATTAGACCTATAAATTATTATATATTAATTATTAACTATTTTATTTTTTTATTTTTAATATAGGAACAACTTCAACAAATCATGAAAGAATGGGATGATCATCAAGCTACTCTTCCTCCTGCTCAGCGAGCTGGTCCAGTGCAGCGGAAACAATATGAGACCGCAAGTTTTATGCACATCAGTGGTGGCAAGTACAAAGGGCGTGTGCTGGGTGCCGGTAGTTTATCATCAACCTTTAAGAAAGGTCCAACCGGCTATATTCAGACTGAGACGTCTTCTTCTTATGCTAGTACGGATCGATCTCATCGTCCGTCGATAGATAATGATCTTGACCAGTTAAAGAAGCAATGGGCAAGTGAGCAAGAAGAAAAGACACAACAGCTGATACAAGCCGCAATTGATAAATTGAATTTTCAAGAGCAGCAACAACAGTTTCAGCAGCAACAACAATTTCAACAACAACAATTTTCATTTCCTCCCGTGTTTCATCAGCAGTTCCCGCCTCGGCCTCAATACTTGCATCAACAACCATTATTCCAGCAGCAACAAAATTACTCTCAATACTCCCAACAACAACAACTGCCTCCAAATTTCCAACAGCAACACCAGGATCCTCCAAACTATGCCTTCCAGCAACAGCAGCAGCCGCCAATGTTTCAGCAACAACGATATTTTCATAATTATCAGTATGTTCCATCCTCTTCACATCAACTTCCTCAACCTCAACCAGATCATCAAACTGCATACCGACCAACTATGCCAACAGCTGGGTTGATCAGACCAGATTTAAATCAACCTCAACCAGCTAGGGCTCCTCCTTCGACTAGTGGTGGTGCCATTGAAGATGAAATTCAATTTCAAACCATGATGTCTCCTCCAACACAAATTAATAATACTTTTGAGGGACTTCTTTCGTCGGATAACATTGCAGGAAATAATGATGGTGGGAATGGAGCTGATCAGAGGAATTATTATGAGGATTGATGTCATTTGAGTAATTTCATAATTTATTTTTGGGTTGTATGAACACATATTAATTATGTTGTCTTAGTTAATTAGTGTGTGTTTAATTTTAGGTTTGTAAGACATTATTTATAAATTTTGGGTTTGTAAGACATTATTTGTTAATTTTGGAATGCATGTTTTATTTGATTTTGTGGTAATTACTTTAATTATTATTAATATTATATTTTTATATATAATATTTATTTTAATTTTAATATTGAATTTTAACTTTAATTTTAATTTTATTTAAATTTTAATTTAATTTTAATTTAAATTTGGTTTTATTTGTAATTTAAATTAATCTTTAATTATAATTATAATTTAAATATTTTATTTTAAATTTAATTTAAATTTTTAATTATATTCAGATTAGTTTATTATATATTAAATTTAATTTATAATGATATTATATTTTAAATTTAATTTAAATTTTAATTTAATTATAATTTAAATTTAAATTTTAAATTTAAATTTATATTAATTTATTATATATAATATTATAATACAGTATTAATGTTGAATTTAAAAAATTAATTTTTTAATATACGTAATATTTTGTGGCGGCCTAAGCCCTCATAAAATATTTATTTTTTAATCTGGATGATACTTTGTGGCGGTCTAAACCCTCACAAATGAGGGATTTTGTGGCGGCAAAGGCTGAATTTTTTAAAATCAGTCTGTCCTTTGTGGCGGCATGTGCCCTCACAAAGGCAGGTTTTTGTGGCTGCAAAGGCCTTCACAAAGGCAACCTTTTGTGGCTGCAAAGACCCTCACAAATGGCAACGTGTTTTACAAACTTTGTGGCTGCAAAAGCCATCACAAAAGTTTGTGACCAACTTATTTGTGGCTGCCTAAGTCTCACAAATTCCTTCTTTTCTTGTAGTGTTTTTTTACTCTACTTATAAAGATTACTTAAGTAGTAGGATATATTAGAAATATTAGCATTAAATGAGTCAAAAATAATTAACTTTTATTTATAATAATGACAAAATTTTGATGTTATTTTTCTGTTTACAGTTGTGACTAGAAGAAGCATATGTTATTGAGATTTTTTTTAGTATTCATATTATACTATAAAATACACTCAATAAGTGCACATTTAAAAGTATGATTAAAATAAATTTTATTTTGTAAAACAACATATAAAGAAAAAAAAATTCAAACATAAATTGTGTTAGACAAAACTCATATTTAACTAAAAATACATTTATAAAATGAAATTTTGTTAAAAGTGCCGATGTAACTTTCCTTTTACGTTTTAATATATTGTGTTGTCAATGTGTGAATTGTTGTAATTGCTATTTAGTTCCTTTTTTTTTTTTTATTGTCAATTGAGTTAGGATTTAAAGACTACGTGTCGTTTCTTTACTTTCATCAATTTACATGATTGATTTCTTTATTTGAAAAATCGACAATTTTGGTATATCCTTCATATTTTTTAACTAAAAAATTGATAGTTTGATATATTTTAAATGATGTAATTTACGATCTCATTACATAGAACTATCTAGATGTATTAATTATTCTTATTTTATTAATTAAATTTAAAAAATAAAAATTTTCCAAAATTAAAAGTTAAGTATTTAAAAAAATTTATTGCGATTTTACGAGTTGTAAACAGTCCACTTAAATTAAAATTCATTCAAATAAAGATTTTAAAAATATTAACCCCTTTAATTATAATATATTAAAAATAAATATTAGTTAAACTATTAACATGTTAATTTATAAATAAGGAATTTCATTTAAAAACATTAGGATTTGACAAAGAGGGGCAAAAAAGTAGTAAGGGAAAGGGCGAAGGGACAATTGAAATTTCCTTCCATTTTTCCCACATTTATATTTTTTTTGGTAAAAAATCATCACTCTCACCTCCATCTTGAAACCTCGTTACTTTTCACTTCAATCTCCAAACCTTCCATTATCCTTTCTTCTCCAAAACCAAAAATTTCTTAATTTTCCCTAAATATGTTTTCCATCCTTGCAAGTCTAAATTTACCTTTGCATCTTTAGAGATAAGACTCGACTAGTGAAACAGGGGGCGACCTACTAAAGAATTTGGCTCAAGACAGTAGTTCGTTTCAAGAGGTAAGCTCGAAGCTCTCTTAATCAAACTCCAACCTTCTCCCCTAAAACACCAACAATTAGTTCTTTACATTAAAACATTTTACCATGTGAGATTGGGGGAGTAAATTTTGTTACAAATTCTTAAATTGTTTAGGAAAAAGGGAAATGGAAGAAAATAACTAAAATAGTGAGGAAAAAGGAAATTTAACTCATAGAGATTTTATTGAAAATTTCAGCTTATCTCTGTTAATTTAGAAAATGCATGCAACTTATCTCTAGTTGTGTGATATTTGTGAAAGAGTTATGTGTTAGGAAAATTTAATTAAATGTGTAGACCTTAATTTAAGGTCAATATGCTTATCGAACACGATTTATACTCGTTTATGTTGCTTCCTCTGATGCGTATGTGAAACTGTGAGTTCTAAATTCTTTAAAGAAACTGTTTTGGAGTTATTACTGATTAGAAGAAGTAGAGTGTGAGGAAACGAAATTTTCGCATATAGGTGTTTTAAAACTGCATCCAAATAATTTTTCATGACTCTAACATTGTTACTATTTTCACGACTCTAATGTTGTTAATAATTTCATGACTCGATATTGTTTTTATTTTTCTGCCATTGGTTCCAGTTTTGAATTAAAGACTTAAGATTAAATTATTATGGATTTAGTATATTGCTAAATTATATATAATTGTTGTGTGAAGGATGCATTGCATACATGACATAGTAAAGACATTTCATGCAAAACATCTCAATTCAATACAATCTAATTAATCAAATCATGCATGAATTTATTCACGGTGGAATATTCAGGTTGTTCCATGCATGGAATAACAGGTAAAAGAGAACAATCAAGACACTGATTGAGGTTTGGCCAGACAAACTTTACCAATTAGGACTGAATTATCTTGGTGACCCACATCAAGATATTACGACTTTTCCTTATTCCCAAAGAAAAAGATTTGAGGTCATGCATATGTTTTTCAGAATTAAGAAACAAAGAGTATTATAATTAAAAGACATAATTGCTCTTGTGATCCCTTAACTTAATTTTAGGTAACATTGCAGTACTTTATCTTTTTTTTTTCAATTTAATCTTTTATTTAATTTTAAGTAACAATTTGATCATTTATGTCTTAAAATGTCAACAATGTTATCATTTTTTTACAAAAATTCAAAAATCTCATTAAAATTTTCAAACAAAACCCATAAAATTAATTATTATCTTCAATATAATGTGAATTTCATCAAATTCATAACTCAAATTTCAAATAAACTCATATTTTCATTCTTTATTTGATGAATTTGATGTTGTTGGAGATGAAAATATGAGTTTATTTGTAGATTTGAGTTATGCATTTGATGAATATATGAATTTTTTTGAAATTGGTATTGAATTTTATTGGTTTTGTTTAAAGATTTTGACGAATATTTTAAGTTTTTGTAAAGAAATGATAACATTGTTGACATTTTAAGATATAAAAGATCAAATTGTTATTTAAAATTAAATAAAAGACTAAATCCAGAAAAAAAAAAGATGATAAATGACTGAAATATTACTTGAAATTAAGTTAAGAGACCGCATAATCAATTATGCATAAGTAAAACTTTAATGAATATTAAAAGTGAAAATTTTAACTTGAGATGCATAATTATTTTCGTATTTTATACATATTTAAGAAAAAAATTCTTTGAGACCGCCCCTCTCTTTATTTTCAGAACCCATATTATTTTTAGAACATGATATATAAATTTAGCATAGACTAATTTCTGAGTTGTAGAATTAAAATTTAATATTTTATTTTATTTTATAATGTACTTAGAAAATTCTAATTCATTTTTAAGATGTAATATTTTACGAATTTATTGAATAAATTATAAACTATATTTATGAAAATAGTTTTGAATTACGAGTTCAATTGCCATATTCTTAAGAGAGTTGATAATGGGTCTATGATTGTTAATGATTTTAATTAAAAAATAAGATTATAGGAAAATAATAATAATAATAATAAAATAATAAAACTTTGGTTCCATTTGCCATCAACCAACTCATGACTCAACTCATTTTGTTTTTCTCACTTCTCATTTGCGATGTAGTATTAATTTACATTCGATAACTAAGTATTTATTTGCTCTCAATCATTAATTCCAATCCATAAATCAATGGCAGCACAAGTCTCAGAACACCTTGAGCCATGGCACAAGCTCGACGACAAAGTCGTATTGGTAACCGGCGCTTCTTCCGGCCTCGGATGCGACTTCTGTGTCGATCTCGCTAAAGCCGGCTGCAGGATCATTGCCGCTGCTCGCCGTCTTGACCGCCTCAACTCCCTCTGCCATCAAATCAATAATATGTACGGATACGGAACCCTCCGTGCGGTGGCCGTGGAACTCGATGTTTCCGCCGATGCCGTTACCATCGACAAGTCAGTGCAGAAGGCATGGGACGCCTTTGGATATATTGATACCTTGATTAACAATGCTGGTGTCAGAGGTATAAGATCATTTTCAACTCAGTAATTTATTTTCTATTGTTTGTTCGGCACATTAGTCTCTGAGAATGTAAAATTCTCATTTAGTTCCCAGAAAACGAACAAACACAAAGATGCTTCCCTCGTCTTACTTTTTTTGGACCACGATGGAATTTTAATACTTTTTAGAGATCATATGAAAAGTAATCAACCATTTTGGTGCTTAAATGTGTGAGGCTCCGTCCTAATAGTCGCTCCAAAATTACAAAAACATCCATGAACATGTATTTTGTCTCTCAGTTTAGTCTTCAAATTTGTCTTTGATTAGTCGGTTTGATCCATGAAATTACTAAATTGAAAAAAGAAAGAAAAATAACTTTAAGCAGGGATAAAATTTTGAGGAAAATCAAATGGGTAAGTTCATCAAACACCCAGGAATAAGTAGACTTAATGTCTACATGGTATTTTTATTTTGAGATTAGTTATTAAATGTCCAGTTTTGAGGATTTTAATTACTTATGAATTTTTAGTTTTAGTTGTATGGTTTTATATTAAGGATTTTACTAAGTGATTTCTTTCAGATAATTAATTATTGTCAATGCTGTATTTATTTATTAATTATTTTGATACTTTTCGTCAATGTTTCAATTGTTAAACCCACATAACTAGATGTTACATTATTAGATGTTATATTAGGACTTAGTTTAATTCAGCACGAAAATCAAGAGCTTCCTTTTAAGTTTGAATTCAAGTTAGTTATTTGATATACTTAGTGGAATTTCTTTTGGCAGAACAATGGCAACAGGGTTTAAATGACAATGGGTGTTGAATCGAACTGACGACTTTATAGTATATACACCTTAATTTGATGAGAAATTTAGTTATAATAACATTTTAAGCAAGGACAGAATTGCAGGGAATCCTAGTGAGTGAAAGAGAGAGAGATAGAAGCAATGTCGGTGATCCACCCACAAGGTTCTTGCATTTTACTTTTTGGCATGTCTATCAGTGTTCCAATTTGATTGCCAAAAGTGGAGAAGGAAGGAACAACTATCAAGGTTTACTAATAAGTGTCCTGAATAGCGGCGGTTAAGGAGAATGAGTACTTTACCGTAGAGGAAAAATATAGTTTTATTGCTTTATTTAGAAGAGTACACTAGAGTACTCTTATCGCTCTATCCATAGAAATAAATCTATTGAATTTCTCTATAGCAGAGAACTCCTCATTCTGCATCAAGTATTAGTTAAATGCCTGAATAAAAAATAAAAAATGAACATAATTGCTTAATATTGTAGTTTGTTATTGATTCTTTAAGTTGTCATGTTTCCTATTTTGTGTAGGAAGTGTTAAATCTCCCTTGGATTTCTCTCAGAAGGAATGGGATGATGTTTTCAAAACTAACTTAACTGGTTGTTGGTTGGTGTCAAAATATGTATGCAAACGCATGTGTGATGCACAGCGAAAGGGATCAGTTATTAATATTTCTTCAACTGCTGGTTTAAATCGAGGACAACTAAGTGGAGCTGTTGCATATGCATCTTCAAAGGCAGGCGTCAACATGCTGACAAAGGTATTGACACATGATTTTTCTTAATATCAGACCATCTTTTAACTTGTCTCTCTAATTTTCTTTAGAACTCATTATTGACAAAGTTTTAGTTATTAATAGATTTTTTCAAACGGTGAAGAAGTCTAGATTAAAAACTATTTGTTGTGTTGTGATATATACAGTTAGAGCTTAAGTAAAAACTGCTATTTTCTAGGTTAGTTCTATCTGTTCTATCTCAACAAATGTCAGATTAAGGTAGCCTATTATGTAATCCTTTTTCGTTTCAAATTATGCAATCAAGGTTTGGTTTTGGCCGAGTGTTAATACTAGTATTCTACAGACAGAGAACCAAAATTAAGGCTCGAGTATAGGCGAGTGCCATGACTAATGTTGTAATCCCGATTCTGGATATAGAATTGCAGTTGTTGGCTTTGGCAAAAAAAGCACAACTCTGGAGCCACTAGTGGTTCATCCTAGGGCTGCTCTGCCTTTGGAGTGGTTCATCCTAGGGCTGCTCTGCCTTTTCCAACTGTGCCATAGCCCTTTCATTTTTTTTCCTCTTCAAAATTCTGTGTTCCAGCTGTGCGTACAGTGCAACCCACCACCACAGACCGCCGCACAATCCTCCGGCGAACGCAGTGACATTTTTTTTTGCGCTGCAAAACTTCGACGCACGCGTCGCCTCCTTATCCGCACATGAGACCCATGCGCCTCCACGAACCCCGCACATGACACATTTGGCCACCAATTTTTCAACGCCAGCCGTCGCTTAGGGCCTTACGGCACATTCCGAAGTCCTTTTCAACTTCTAGTGATTTTTTCAACATCTTTTCTTCTCTTTCACCTAACGTTGATTGTCATGTCCAACACCAGATCTACTGCTGCCTCCTCTTCCGTGTTCAGTTTCACTATGCTTCCTTTGATCCCGTGCGAAAAATTGGTAGGTGCTGCCAATTACGCAGGATGGGTAGCTGCCGTTGAACTTTGGTTCCAAGGACAAGGTCGTAAAGACCATTTTCGCAAACATTCCAAGGATGTCGCTGCCAAGGATCAAGACAATTGGAAACAAATTGATGCCTCTCTATGGAGCGTTCTTTGGTTTTCAATCGATGTCAAACTTCAATTCAGTTTCGCTTGTTTAAAACATGTTATGATGTTTGAGCAAAGGCGAAGAAAACATACTCCAATGACGTTAATCGTTTATATACTGTAGTCTCTAATCTTATTTCCATGAAGAAACAAGAAATTGATATGCAAAGCTACATAGGTAAGCTTGATAGTTTGATCGCTGAATTTGATGCACTTATGCCCTATATTGACAATGCCGAAACACATGCTGAACAAAGTGGAAAATTCTTTATGGTTCTAGCTCTTGCGGGTCTTACACCAAATCTTGATTCAGTTCACAACCAAATTCTATCTAGTGCTACTGTTCCCTCATATGTAACTGTTTGTGAACAATTACTGCGTCTTTTGACCCCTTCATCTCCTTCTCCAGCTCTTGCTTCTCTCAATGTGCCAGTTGAATCTACTGCACTCGTCTCTAATTTTTATCAACGAGGTGGTAGAGGAGGAGGACGTGGACATAATCGTGGTCGAACTCGATACAACTATTGCAACCGTTTTGGGCACGTTGAAGCACAATGTCACACCAAAACTAATCAACTGCAACCCAGAGTCGCCAATGTTGCTCAAATTGAGGCCTTTGACACAAGTGATCGAGTCACGCTTTCTACCACATAATGTAATGAGTACATCAAGCTAAAGGCGCAAATGCAAACTACCACACAAGTTGCCTCTGTTGCTCATATCAGTAATCCTATTGCCTTTGTTACACAATCCAGATGGTATTGGCCAAGCAAATCCCCTACCCACACTTTCTTTGGACTCTGTGCTTTATGTCCCTGGTTGTCCATTTAACTTAATATCCATCATTGACTCGTACCGTACCTTACTCTGTTACATTTGCTAATGGTTTTGTTCTTGTGCAGGATCGGAGTACTGGAACGATGATTGGAGTAGGCCATGAGTCTCAAGGCCTATATTGCCTTTCAGCACCTACAACGCCTATTGCATGTTCCGCCGTCGAGTCTCCACATATTATCCATCAACGTTTGGGCCATCCTAGCCTTCAAAAGTTGCATCTTATGGTTCCGAGTCTGTCAAATGTGTCTACCTTATAGTGTGAGTCATGTCAGTTCGGGAAACATACTAGGAGTTTATTTCCTGACAGAGTCAATAAAAGAGTTGCGTCTCTTTTTGCTTTAGTTCATTATGATATTTGGGGTCCGAGTCGTGTTGTTTCATGTTTGGGTTTTTAATATTTTGTTACTTTTATTGATGATTTTTCCCGATGAACTTGGATATTTTTAATGACAAACCGCTCAAATGTTTTCTCAATTTTTCAAACCTTCTGCTCAGAAATAAACACACAATTTGGTACTCGGATAAAAATATTGCAAAGTGATAACGCTCGCGAAATCCCTTAAGTGTCTTTTTCTCGGCTACTCTCGTCTGCAGAAAGGTTATCAATGCTATTCCCCAGATCTTCGACGATACTTTGTCTCTGCCAATGTCAGTTTCTTTGAGACTTGCCCCTTCTTTCTCTCTACTGCAAAAGAGTTCAATGATTCTGGTCAGTCACAATCTCTCTCTCCAGAGGTCCTTAATCTCCCCATTGCGTCCACCCCTGTCTCCATTCCCACCCCTGTCTCTAGCACCACCCTACGCACCTACCAATGGAGGCCCCGTCCACCACCCGCTCCTCAAGATTCATCCCCTGCTCTACCTGACTCTCACTCTCCGCATCCTACACCAAAGCTACCCATTGCTTTGTGTAAAGATAACAGGTCAGCTCGAAATCCTAATCCTATATATGCTTCTCATTTGAATTATAATCAATTATCTACATGCTATTATGCTTTTGTGGCTTTCTTGGATTCTGTGTCTATTCCGAAAACTACAGGTGAAGCTATGTCTCATCCTAGCTAGCAGTACCTCTCACTTGGTATGTCGATTACGTCGATCTCTATATGATCTGAAACAATCTCCCTGTGCTTGGTTTGGGAGGTTTAGTACTGTGCTCCAAGAGTATGGTATGACTAGATGTGAAGCTAATTACTTGGTTTTCTTCTTTCACCAACCACCTGCATCTACCTGCTTGTCTATGTTGACGACATCATCATCACAGGTAAATTACCAGGTTGGCATTCATCAGTTCAAACAACATTTGTCTCAAAACTTTCAGACTAAAGATTTGGGGCCCCTAAAATATTTTTTGGGGATTGAGGTTGTTCAGTCTAAGACATGTATAACAATTACTCAACAAAAATATGCCCTTGATATACTTGAAGAAACATGCATGCTTGATTGTCGCCCGTGTGATACTACTATGTATCCCAATGTCAAGCTCCTATCAGGTAAGGGGGAGCCATTGCAAGACCCTGGTAGATATCGACGACTTGTTGACAATCAGATAGAAGATCCACTTATGGACATTGTGTCCTTGTTGGAGGCAATTTGATATCGTGGCGGAGCAAGAAGCAAAACATAGTCGCAAGATCGAGTGCAGAAGCAAAATATCGTGCTATGGCTGCAACGACTTGTGAACTTACATGGCTAAAACAGTTACTCAAACAACTCATGTTAGGAGATGTCAACGTAATGAAGCTTGTTAAATATTATATTAGAATGTAAATAATTATATGGGCTGTAAGTATGTAAATATTCTGGCCCGTTAGTATTACTGTAAATTAGGGTTATTTAATACCTGTGCCTATATAAAGAGATTCCGCTGTGTAGTTGAAACACACGGGTTATTCCATATGTCTTCGCTCTACCGTCGCTGCCGTCACTATCGTCACTGTTTCTGACGAGTTTTCTCGACGAACGACCATTTCATCAGCGCCGTACACCCCAGATCGGCCAAACCCTTCTGCCGCGCCTTCAGAAACCTGCTCACGCGCCACCTGCACACCCCGCACGTGAGATCCACCCACCGCCACTGCCACCGCGCGTGACGGCGCGTCCGACAGCCATTCACGGTGCCGCTTCTTCCACCGCACTCGCCTCGGCCTCCTGCTTCCTTATCTGCCCTCAGTTTTCAGTTTCGAGTTACGGATATACGACTTCCAGTTCAAACAACCCCTGTTTTCCCGGTTCCGACGCGTTTTCTGACAATCTTTGCTGACCATGGCATCTCAGTCTGAAACAAAGCATCTTCATTAACTACATCACTTCTCCTCTCTCGGTTGAAAAATTGAATGGATTAAATTATGATAGTTGGGCTGCCGACATCAAACTATGGCTACGTGGTCAAGGTTACGAGGACCACCTCACCAAAAACCCTGAAAAGGTGAGTGTGACTGAAACATCCAAATGGAGTCAGATTGATGCTCAGTTGTGTAGTGTCATTAAGTCTACACTTCATCCAGATGTTAAACCGATTTTCTGTCCGCATCTCACGTGTGAATCGGTTTGGAGTCAAGCAAAGACACTCTATACTAACGACACCCAACGTCTCTATGGAGTTTGTCACCGCTTGTTGAACATCATTACTTCGAAGTCACTCGATGGCTCTATTTCTGCATATCTTGGCACCCTTCATAGTGCACTTCATGACTTTAATGAGCTTCTCCCTCCTACTGCAAGTAATCCAGTTGAACAGAAGAAGGAGTTGGATCAACGCAGCACCTTCTTCATGCTTCTTGCACTCTATGGCCTACCTCAGGAGTACTCTGCAACTCGTGATCAAATTTTGGGGTCTGTTACTGTTCCGGATATGTCTACTACTTCAGCGATCCTCCTTCGAGTACCAGCAAAACATCCAGTTGAGCAGTCTATTACTTCAGTTCCGGGTGACACTGCTGCCCTTGCATCTCAGGGACATAATCAACAAAGTTCTCGTGGAGGACCATCCAACTCTAAGCCTCGTCCCAAATGTGAGCATTGTCATCGGCTTGGACACACTATTGATCGCTGTTGGAAGTTGCATGGCAAGCCTTCGCCTTCGATAAATGCAACCCAACTTGATCCTTCTGCCACTACTCAAACTACACCATCTCTACAAGGCTCCCCGACAAACTATGAAGATTTTCTCTGATGGATTCAGAGTCATCCAAACTCTAGTTCTCCTACTTCGGTTGCACACACTGGTAACTCATCTGTTTACCTCTCTCATTCATCTTCTCTCGGCCCTTGGGTTCTTGATTCTGGTGCGTCTGATCATGTTACTGGTAATAAAGGTCTCTTTTCATCACTTTCTACATCTGGTTTTTTACCTACTATAACTTCTGCCAATGGTACTCAAACCCGGTCTCAAGGAGTTGGCACTGTTCACATTCTCCCTTCTATCTCAGTTGCATCTGTTCTCTATGTACCTGGATGCCCCTTTAATTTACTTTCAGTTAGTCGATTGACTCGATCTCATAACTGTATTATTACGTTCACTAATGATAATGTTACCTTGCAGGACTGGAATTCGGGACAGACGATTGGCGTCGGATGTGAGTCACAAGGCCTCTGTTACCTTTCTACAACTTCTAAGACGTGCTCTGCCATAGAGTCCCCTCATACTATCCATGCTCAGCTAGGACACCCAAGTCTTACCAAACTACAAAAATTGGTGCCTAGTTTGTCTAAGTTATCTACTTTACATTGTGAGTCGTGTTAGTTAGAGAAACACACCCGTAGTAATTTTCCCGATCGAGTCAATAAAAGAGTATCCTCTCCCTTTGCTTTAGTTCACTCTGATGTTTGGGGTCCCTCTCGTACTGTATCTACTTTAGAGTCTAAGTATTTTGTTACTTTTATTGATGATTATTCTCGTTGTACTTGGTTATTTTTAATGAAAAATAGAACTGAATTGTTTTCCATCTTTGATCAATTTTATCAAGAAATTAAAACCCAATTTGGAGTTTCCATTCGTACCTTAAGAAGTGATAATGCTCGATAATATTTGTCTCATCAATTTCAAAATTTTATGGCTTCCAACGGTATTTTATACCAAACATCATGTCCTCATACACCTCAGCAAAACGGGGTAGCTGAACGCAAAAGTCGGCATCTCATTGAAACCACACAAACCTTACTTCTCCATGGCAATTTTCCATTCCGTTTTTGGGGGATGCAATCTTAACGGCGTGCTACCTTATTAATCGTCTGCCATCTTCCGTCCTTGATGGCAATATCCCCCATTCGGTCTTCTTTCCCCATACCCCTCTTCACCCACTACCACCTCGTGTCTTTGGGTCCACGTGTTTTGTTTACAATTTATCTCCTGGTTTGGACAAATTGTCAGCTCGGTCACTCAAATGTGTCTTTCTCGGTTATCATCGGTCCCAAAAGGGCTACCGTTGTTATTCCCCACACTACACCGCTACGTTACATCAGCCGATGTTACCTTTTTCGAGTGTGTACAATATTTTAAACCTACCTATATAGCTATTGAGCCCTATCAGGACATTAATCCCGAACGTCCTCAAGTAGCTACTGAGCCCTAACAGGACTTTAATCCCGAACCTCCTCAAGTAGTTATCCCTCTCCCACCCTCTCATATTCCTATCGACCCTGCCGAGTCTGCCTCCAACCTCGACGACCACTACAAACATATCAGCGTCATCGCTTATCCTCTGTTGTGCCTGTTCTTGCTCCCATTACAGAGTCTCCTCCGACGCCACCTCTGGATCCGGTCCTGCCACCTGAGCCTGACCTTCCCATTGCTCTTCGTAAGGATATTCGCACCACCCGTAATCCATCTCCTCATTATATTGATTTGTGTTATCATCGTCTTTCTCCTTTACATTACACTTGCTTGTCCTCCTTGTCTTCTGTTTCTATTCCTAAAACTACAGGTGAAGCATTATCCCACCCTGAGTGGAGGCAAGGAATGCTTGATGAGATGTGTGCTCTACAAAGCAATGGTACTTGGGAATTGGTCCCTTTACCTCATGGGAAGTCGTTAGTCGGGTGTCGTTGGATTTATACAGTGAAGGTTGGTCCTGATGGTAAGATTGATCGATTTAAGGCTGGTTTGGTAGCCAAGGGATATACTCAGATTTTTGGTTGGATTACAGTGATACATTCTCACTGGTTGCCAAAATGGCATCTGTCAGACTATTTTTCTCCATTGCAGCAATTTGACATTGGCCCCTCCATCAGCTTGACATTAAAAAGGCCTTTTTGCACGGTGATCTTGAAGAGGAAGTGTATAAGGAGCAACCACCAGGGTTTGTTGCTCAGGGGGAGTCTTCCAACATGGTTTGTCGGCTACACAGGTCCCTTTATGGTCTTAAACAGTCTCCTAGAGCTTGGTTTGGCAGATTTAGCTCGGTAGTTTTAAGGCTCGTTTGGTAGCCAAGGGATATACTCAGATTTTTGGGTTGGATTACAATGACACATTCTCACCGGTTGGCAAAATGGCATCTGTCAGACTGTTTTTCTCCATTGCAACAATTCGACATTGGCCTCTCCATCAGCTTGACATTAAAAATGCCTTTTTGCACGGTGATTTTGAAGAGGAAGTGTATATGGAGCAACCACCAGGATTTGTTGCTCAGGGGGAGTCTTCCAACATGGTTTGTCGGCTACACAGGTCCCTTTATGGTCTTAAACAGTCTCCTAGAGCTTGGTTTGGCAGATTCAGCTCGGTAGTACAAGAATTTGGTATGATCCGCAGTGAAGCTGATCACTCTGTATTTTATCATCATTCAGCTCAAGGGTGCATCTATCTTATTGTTTACGTGGATGACATTGTTATAACTGGTAGTGATCAACAAGGAATACTCCGGTTAAAACAACATCTCTCAAATAAATTTTAGACTAAAGACCTTGGTAAACTCCGTTATTTTCTGGGTATTGAAGTAACCCAATCCAAGGATGGCCTTGTAATTTCACAACAAAAATATGCTATGGATATTCTTGAAGAAACAGGCCTACTAAATGCCAAGTCAGTTGATACTCCTATGGATCCAGATGTCAAACTCCTACCCAATCAGGGGGAGCCTCTATCAGATTCAGGAAGATATAGGAGATTGGTTGGAAAATTAAACTATCTCACAGTCGCTCATCCTGACATTTCCTTTGCTGTCAGTGTGGTAAGTCAGTTCTTAAATTCTCCTTGCCAAGAACATATGGATGCTGTAATTCGGATTCTTAAATACATCAAAAGTGCACCTGGAAAAGGTCTCATTTATGAAGATAGAGGACACACTCAGATAATTGGCTACTCAGATGCCGATTGGGCAGGCTCACCCATAGATAGACGATCAACTTCTGGGTATTGTGTACTCATCGGAGGAAATTTAATATCTTGGAAGAGTAAGAAACAAAATGTTGTTGCAAGATCCAGCGCTGAGGCAGAATACAGGGCCATGGCACTAGTAACATGTGAACTCATCTGGCTGAAACAGTTACTGAAAGAACTTCAATTTGAAGAGACCAACACAATGACACTAATATGTGATAATCAAGTTGCATTGCACATTGCCTCGAATCCTGTTTTTCATGAGATGACCAAATATATTGAGATTGACTGCCATTTTGTTAGAGAAAAGATTGAATCGGGTGACATCATCACCAGCTTTGTCAGATCCAATGATCAGTTAGCAGATGTGTTTACAAAGTCATTGCGAGGTCGTAGAATTAGTTATATATGTAACAAGCTAGGTGCATTTGATTTATATGCTCCAGCTTGAGGGGGAGTGTTAAATATTATATTAGAATGTAAATAATTATATGGGCTGTAAGTATGTAAGTATTCTGGCCCGTTAGTATTACTGTAAATTAGAGTTATTTAATACCCTGTGGCTATATAAAGAGATTCCGCCGTGTAGTTGAAACACACGGGTTATTCCATATGGCTCTCAATACTCTTTATATTCAACAAAGCTAATTTGTGATAGCCAAGCTGCAGTTCATATTGCTTCCAATTCGATCTTCCATGAGAGAACAAAACACATAGAGATCGATTGTCATTTTGTAAGAGACAGTTTTTTCCGAAGAAAATCACAACTAATTTTGTTGGTTCAAATGATCAATTGACCGACATATTCACTAAGTCACTTAGGGGTCCTCGAGTTGAATCTATATGTAACAAGCTTGGTGCATATGATATGTATGCTCCAGCTTGAGGAGTAGTGTTAGAATTCAAAGTATGATTTATTATTCTTTTCCTGTACAATTTCCTAGGTTCATTGGTAGAACTTCTAGTCAAATACAAGTCCATAGTATTTTAATGTAATTATTGTAACCTCATTATAAATAGAAGATGTGTGATCTTGTTTGAGACATAGAAAACATATTTTACACATATTATGTAATCCTTTTTTGTTTCAAATTATGCAATCAAGGATTGGTTTTGGCCGAGTGTTAATACTAGTATTCTACAGACAGAGAACCAAAATTAAGGCTCGAGTATAGGCGAGTGTCATGACTAATGTTGTAATCCCGATTCTGGAGATAGAATTACGGTTGTCGGCTTTGGCAAAAGAAGCACAACTTTGGAGCCGCAATGTTGTCATAGGAAGTGTAGAAGGATCAGTAATTTAAAATTTGATCTTAGTGTTTTGTTGCTTGGCCCATTGCCGTAGGTCTTCTTTACTTTTAGGCTCCTCCAAACCCACAACAAATGGTATCAAAGTTGATGGTTTGGCTGCCGAGTAACTTGGAGACTGTGGTTAGTGTGGGTTTTGCTACTAACATGGGTTTGTGGAGCCATGTTGTTAGTCACTTCAGCTCTTCGTTAAAAATCTCTTGTTATGTTGTGTGAAGCAATTTGCCTCTTTGTTAGTAATCTTGTCGATACTTGAAGACATTTTTTCCTGAGGGGGAACATAACGCCGTGACTTACATTTTAAGTAGGAGAACGTTGGGAAATCAAATTTAAGTTTTCAATCTTTTATCGGTTAAGAATGAACTGAATAAAGATAATACAAGTGAACATACCCATTTACTTAATGTTTTAATATTTGAGGTGGAAATATCTTATTCACTTTTTGTGGTTTGTTGCTTGGCCTATTGGTACAAGTCCTTTCCTTGGGCTCCCCTGATCCCCATATTATGTCAAATATTAGAAGCTGAAAGTTTGGGAAATTATTTGACCGAAGCTAGAAATATATGGGATTTTGATTATATGCTGTCAAAATATCCTGCAGCCACTGCAATCTGCACATCTTGTTTGGTGAAGTCAGCATATAAAGAATCCAATCTTGATTCCACGGAAGAGATCTTTGACTGCACTGCAGTCACTACAGTTTGGACATCTTTTTTGTTGCATTATGATCAAACGGTCTGTATTGAGTTTTATTTAAAATCAAATTTTGTGATGTCGGAATATAAGCTGTGCAATCATGATCCAACAACGAAGACCTTTGAATGCAGTGACTGCTGACAGCTCGGATCCTAATATATGACATAGGAAGTTACAAGGTGTGTCTATAAATAAGCTTCCTGTCAAGGTGTTAAGGATGTTTGGTTTAACTTCATTAAGAAATCCTAAAGTCCCAAAGAGATGCACAGATTGACTGATTTACATCAAGGTAGTCGCTCCATTAAATTTTGTTCTTTCAAGTTCATTTATTGATTATCAGTTGTCATTTCCTTCAATCAACCTACTTTCATATAATTTTACATTTAAGTACTTTAACTGGTAGCTCTGCAAAATGTTCAATACTAGTATTAGCACCCATTCAACACATGGGGAGGAATTCGTTGATATAAAATTATGATTTAAAAAAAATATATTTTGTTGGTATAAAATTACATATGATTGAACTATTATTTTTAATAAAATTAGTTTTCAGTTGAGATTAACGAAAAAATGCCCTGGAGGTTGTTATTTGACTTCTTATTTATTGTCTCTTTTATTTTTATGGTGCAAAATAGGCACTTTGCATGTTAGCGTATTTATCGTCTCTTTTGTTATTTATCGTCTCCTTTACCTACACTTTGCCTTGAAGTTTATTTATCGTCTCTACATTGCTCTGAATGTCTTTACTGGGCTATGACAGCATAAGAAACAATGTACTATATCATGCACCGATCTTGTTTTCTGATTCCCATTTGTGTTTGTTAGGTTAGGCCCTATACAACTTTGACATAGCTAGAAGCTAGGTACAAATACTTTTTATATAATGATTACAGTATAAAAGATAAAATTACCATCGAGAATATATGTGCATTGCTAAACTTACCATTAAGAATATTGAAAAGCACATCAACATCTTGTAGTTCTCAAACCTATTTGTCCAAAGAAAAAAAATACTTTATAGAAAAGAAAAAATAGCATAGGACCTAAAGTTATGTGTTAGAATATTAGAAAATATCTTATAATATCTATTATATTATATTATATTAGAGTATCTTGAGTTATTTCCTATGATCAATTTATAATCATAGAGGTATCTTAGAATATCTCTCATTATTATTATGATTTATTCTTAATTTAGAATTGAGTCTATGTTTCTCTATAAATAGATATTAGTATTGAGTCTTTTGCAATCAAGTTAACATAAAACTATTATCAATAATATTCAAATCCTTATTATTCTCTTTTCTCTAAAATCCCACAACTTCAACATGGTATCTAGAGCCTATTTTGATCCTCCTTGAACAATTTCGCCGTTGTTCCGCTTCCGAGTTCCCAACAGATAGGGAATATAATCATAGTTTCTCCTTTTCAACATGAACATTCCTTTTTCAAACCACTATCGTGTTACATTCCAACACCGGTTTTACTCGTTTTCTATTCAGTTTGCTACTGCCGCCGTCACCACCACTGTTTTCGGCAAACAACTCTCTGCCCTCAAAAAAAAAAAAACTGAAGAAAATTTAACTGGCGGCGAACGACACTTTGTATCGCACGTTCTTGCATTCTTCGCCGCTTCCAACGACATCGTTTTAGAGAATCATGCTGGAAGATTCATGAAAGAAGTTCAAGTTTCAGAAGCGCGTGCTTTCTACAGGTTCCAAATCGCGATTGAGAATATACATTCTGAAATGTATAGTCTCCTTCTTGAAACATATATAAGCGATTTGGTTGAGAAGAATTGTTTGTTTCATGCTATTGAGACGATTCCTTGTATTCGTAAGAAAGCGGATTGGGCTTTGAAATGGATCGATTCGTCGATTTGATTGTTGAAAGAATCGTTGCTTTTGCTTGCGTTGAAGGTATTTTTTTCTCTAGTAGTTTATGTGCGATATTTTGGCTTAAAAAACGTGGTTTAATGCATGGTTTAACTTTTTCAAACGAGCTTATTTTGTGTGACGAAGGACTTCATTGTGATTTCGCTTGTTTTCTTTATTCACTATTGAGGAAGAAACTGAGTGAGGAGCGCATGAAGAAGATTGTGAGTGATGCGGTTGAGATTGAGAGGGAGTTTGTTTGTGACTCGCTTCCGTGCGCGTTGGTTGGGATGAATGGTGATTTGATGAGCCGGGATGAATGGTGATTTGATGAGCCAATATATTGAGTTTGTTGCTGATAGGTTGTTGGGTGAGCTTGGTTGTGGGAAAGTTTATAATCTTCAGAATCCTTTTGATTGGATGGAGTTGATTTCTCTTCAAAGGAAAACTAAATTTTTTGAGAAGCGCGTCGGGAGTATCAGAAAGCTTCTGTTATGAATAGTTTGGTTAGGGTTTATTTTTTTATTAATTTATTATTATCATCAATTTGAAATGGTGATGGCTCAGGTTCAGGTTTAGCACCAAACTCCCGCCGCCGTGTCGGGTCTTTGAACGGTGTGGTTGCCACATCGAACCCGAAATTCATTATGACGTTGTTGTACGTTGGTGACCTTGACCTAAATGTCAACGATTCTCAACTTTACGATCTGTTCAATCAAGTTGGCCAAGTCGTTTTGATTAGGTTTGTAAGGATTTGGCTTCGCGTCGTTCACTTGGTTATGGTTATCTTAATTTCAGTAACCCTCAGGATGCGGCTAGGGCATTGGATATGCTGAATTTTACTCCACTGAACAACAAATCTATTAGGGTTATGTATTGTCATCGAGATCCTAGTATTAGGAAGAATGGTACTGCAAATGCTTTTATCGAGAATTTGGATAAGACAATTGATCACAAAGCTTTACATGATACCTTTTCTACATTTGGACATATTTTACCTTGCAAAATAGATACTAACGGTTCTAGTCAGTCTAATGGTTTTGATCAATTTGACATTGAGGAATCTGCTCATAATGCAATTGATAAGTTAAATGGTTCTGGTCAGTCTAATGGTTATGGTTTTGTTCACTTTAATAATGTTTATGTTAAAAACCTATCTGAGTGGATGAGTTGAGAAAGGTATTTGGAGAATATGGCATCATTACTAGTGCTGTTTTGATGAGAGATGTAGATGGTAGGTCAAAGTGTTTTGGTTTTGTCAATTTCAAAAATCCAGACAATGCTGCTAATGCTGTGGAGGCATTGAATGGAAATAAATTTGACGAAAAGGAGTGGTATGTGGGGAAAGCCTAGAAAAAATTTGAACGAAAACTTGAGCTGATAGGTCGGTTCGAGCAGACTGTTATGGATTTGTCGCATTGTATTCATTGACCTCCTTGTTTGCAAATTTTGGGTCAAATGTTACATTTGTTGTGTCGGCGGAGATTTTTCCTGCTAGATTTCGATCCTCTTGCCATAGAATATCATCAGCAACGGGGAAACTCGGGACTATAGTTGGTGCATTTGGGTTCTTGTATTTGGCACAAAACAAGGACAAGAGTAAAGTAGATGCGTGGTACCCACAGGTATTGGGGTGAAAAATTGTTTGCTACTGTTGGGTGTGGTTAACATTTTGGGCTTCCTTTTATATTTTCTTGGTGCACGATTATTCGCTCTCCGACGGTTCCAGATCTGCCCTTTTCAATTTTGATCAACGAAAATGTGTTCTTGTTCAAACAACCATTATCTCTCCTGTTTTGGATGCATTTTCTTACTTTGCTGATCGATCATGGCTTCGTTTCGTTAGAGTTGCGCTGCTTCTTCTTCGGTGTTTGTCATACAATTTAGTTCTTACTAATAGATTGATAGAATCACAGAAAAATAGGGATTTGTGAACGTAAAATGATAGATAAAATGGAAATTTATTGATTTATGGAAGAAGGGAAAATTCTGATACAATGTATAACCCAGAGCAAAGCTCCTCCAGAGAAAATAGTATCTCCTAATTCAATGATAATTATAATTATTCATGAGCAATACTGCCCTACCCTCCTTAATTTATTCCCCTATGTGTAACTGAAATCCCTAGCATTTAATGAGTTTCTCTGCCCTGTCATTAATAGACTGCTTATTCTCTTTTTTACCCTTGCGGACATAAGTTCTCCACACTGCAGGTTTGGACCTTTCACTAGTCTTAAGCCCACTAATTCTATCATTACCGCCATCAGGAACTGCAGCCTTGTCCTCAAGGCTGAGAGATGGAAATTGACTTTTTAGTAGTAATTCATCTTCCCAAGTTGTGTCTTCTACAACTCTTCCTTTCCAATGCACCAGCCATTGTCGCACCAGCTGTCCTTCTTTCATCACTGATCTTGCAGCCAGCAATTCTTCCGGTTCTTCCCCCTCTTCTGCTTCCATTTCTAACCTGTCTGGTA
>NC_021163.2:38656136-38659256 GCF_000331145.2 Cicer arietinum | reverse complement strand
AATATGCTTTTCTTTTCTTGTCCGCATACCTCTTCATCTGTTCTTGGGCCCTGTTCAAATGATACTTAAGTTGACGTAAGGCCTCATCACGATCAACCAATTTAGCTGCTACCGCTTCTACTTTCGTTTCTCCCTGTAAATATCTAACCACAGTGGGTGGTTTTCTTCCATACACTGCCTCAAACGGTGTAGTTCCTGTAGACACATGGAATGTGGTGTTATACCACAATTCAGCCGAATGAATCCATTGCGACCACTCATTCGGTTGCTCTGATGCAAAACAACGAAGATATGCTTCTAACCACCGATTCACCACCTCCGTTTGCCCATCCGTCTCCAGATGATATGACGAACTCATATTCAACATCGTTCCTTGTAAGCGAAACAACTCTTTCCAAAATAGACTCACAAACAGTGGATCACGATCACTGACAATGGATTGTGGCACCCCATGAAGACGCACCACCTCTTTAATAAATATTTCAGCCACCTTCCTCGCAATATATGGATGTTTTAAGGGAATAAAATGTCCATACTTGGATAATCTATCCACCACTACAAGTATTGCTTCAAACCCTTTCGATTTTGGGAGACCGGTGATAAAATCCATCGAAATATCATCCCAAATTTTCTCCGGAATTGGGAGGGGCTGTAACAAACTCATAGGAGAGGACACAACGTACTTTTGACGTTGACACACGTCACAACTCTGCACAAATTCCATAACTGACTTTCTCATTCCTACCCAATAAAGATTTCCTGCCATCCTTCGATACGTGCGTAGAAAACCTTAGTGGCCACCAGTTGGAGATGAGTGAAATTCTTTCAACAATAAAGGTATAAAACCAGAATTTGAAGATAACACCAGTCTGCTACGGTAGAAAAGTCTCCCTTTGATTAATTGGAAATCTGGTCGGGATGTAGGGTCTTGTTGTAGCTCTGTTATCACCTTCTGCAATTGGGGATCATTCATAACTTTCTGCTGAATTTGTTGCTCTTGCATACATATGGAAAAAGAAGTTATCCCTTTCAACTCTGCCTCCTCATGCATTCTTGAAAGAGCGTCAGCAGCTTTATTTTCTGGACCTGGCTTGTATACCACTTCGAAGTGATAGCCCAATAATTTTGCTATCCAATTCTGCTGATCAGCCGTAGTGATGCGTTGTTCGAGCAAGTGTCGTAAACTCTTTTGGTCGGAGTACACCACAAATCTTCTTCCCAACAAATATGGACGCCAATGCTGAACTGCCAACACCAACGCCATCAATTCTTTCTCATACGCAGACTTGCTTAAATTATTCTTGGACAACGCTTTGCTGAAGTAGGCTATAGGCTTCTTTTTCTGCATTAAAACTGCACCTATTCCTCTTCCGGATGCATCACATTCAATCTCAAAAGGTTGTGAAAAATCTGGTAGTGTTAAAACTGGGGCTTGCACCATAACTCTTTTAAGATTCTCAAAGGCCTTCAACTCTTCTGTACCCCAATGAAATCCTTCCTTCTTTGTTAGTTCTGTCAATGGTTTAGCTATCTTTCCATAGCCAACAATGAATTTCCGGTAATAACCGGTCAGCCCCAAAAATCCCCTCACTCCTTTGACATTTTGAGGGATTGGCCACTCCAAAATGCTATTAATCTTAGATGGATCACCAGCCACACCCTGTTCCGATATTACGTGACCCAAATATTCCACTTTCCTACTAGCAAAATTACATTTTTTTTTATTAACGACAAAACAGTGGTATTGTAAAATCTCCATCACTTGATATAAATGTGCTAAGTGTTCTTCCCATCCCTTACTATATACTAGGATATCATCAAAAAATACCAAGACAAACTTACAGAGGTGTGACTTGAAAATCTGATTCATGGTGGATTGGAAAGTGACTGGTGCGTTCGTCAACCCAAATGGCATCACTAGAAACTCATAATGCCCTTCATGAGTTCGAAATGCCGTTTTATGCACATCCCCTTCTTTCACCCTTATTTGGTGATAACCGATTTCAAATCAAGTTTTGAGAAAAATTTCGTTCCATGTAGTTCATCCAATAATTCGTCAACTACCGGAATTGGATATTTATCTGGCATTGTAACCTTATTCAATTCTCTATAATCAACACACATCCTCCATGACCCATCTTTCTTTTTAACTAAAATGACAGGACTAGAAAATGTGCTAGAGCTGTTTCGAATTATACCTTGGGTCAGCATGCTCTGAACTTGTTTTTCGATCTCTTCCTTATAGTGGTGAGGATAACGATATGGCCTAACAGTCACAGGACCTACATCTTTCTTCAATTCAATTGCATGAGTTATATCTCGTTCAGGAGGCAGCCCAATATTCTCTTCAAAAACTCCCTTAAAATTCTCCAACAAGTCTTGAAGCTCTTGTTGTTGGGTTTGAGTTAGCTCTTGTAATTCTTCATTGGAAGTCTGACCCAATTCTTCTTCCAACAAACTATACAGTGTTTCAGTTTGCCCTTGAAGTGCCTTAGAATTAGCCAAGTCTTTTTTGGTAAAAAACTGACCGTGTAGTTCCACTATTTTTCCTTCCCATTGAAATTTGATGGTCATTTTCTCCCAATCAAAAGTCACCTTCCCAAATCTTTGCAACCAAGCCACCCCCAAAATCATATCCAAATCACCCCATTCCAAAACAAAAGCATCAACATTAGTGATGAAATCAATCATCTAATTGTAGTTGCAATTTTCTACACCTCCCCCTAGTAGACACACGGTGGCCGTCTCCCAACTTTACTCCCATCGATCTTCCTTGTTCCACTGTTAATCCCAACGCAGTAGCAACACGGGGTGAAACGAAATTGTGACTAGCGCCACTATCGATTAAAACCACGATGGAAACCCCCTTTAGACTTCCCTTGAGGCGCAAAGTAGTTGGAGGCGTTTTATCTAAATTTGTCTTTGCTTCAATCATATCAAACAATCCCATGAAATTGCAATCAAGAACATCATCCTCATCCTCCATAGCTTCTATGGCAATCACCTCACCTTCTTCGTTAATCATCTCGTCGTCTCCCAAAATCATCAATCGGAGCTGTTTTTCAGCACACTGGTGAAGAGGATGGTATTTTTCCCCACAACGAAAACACTACCCTCGTG
>NC_021163.2:38647156-38655066 GCF_000331145.2 Cicer arietinum | reverse complement strand
CTGAATCTGTCGAAACCTCATTCATAAGTGGATTGAGTTTCAATATGGATTCTTGGGCATTTTCTTTTGGTGCATCAATATAAGTCTCAGAATTTTGTGACAACACTATATCACTTAAAGTAATGATGTTTTCAAAAGTAAAAGATGAATCTTCCTTAAAATTTCCCCCCTGAAGATGAATGTCACTAAAAAATGGTTGATTTTCAACAAAAGTAACATCCATGGTTACAAAAATTCTTTTTGATTTTGGTTCAAAACACCGATACCCCTTCTGAGTTGGAGAGTAACCGGTAAACACACATTTTATTGCTCGTGGATCGAGTTTGTCAAGGTGTTTATGTTCATGAACAAAAGCAGTGCAACCAAAAACTTTTAGTGGCAAATCAGCAGAGACACTAGTCAATGGAAAATAATTTCGAAAAACATCAAGAGGTGTATGAAAATCTAAAACTTTAGATGGCATTCGATTGATTAAATATGATGCAGTTAAAACAGCTTCACCCCACAAATATTTTGGAACCTTATTTGCAAATAGTAAAGCTCTAGCAACCTCAAGGAGATGCCTATTCTTTCTCTCTGCAATTCCATTTTGTTGGGGTGTATTAACACAAGAACTTTGATGAACAACCCCATTTGCAAGAAAAAAATCGGACAAAAGTATATTAAAATATTCTTTACCATTGTCACTTCTGAAGACTTGAATATTTGTTTGGTATTGAGTGTGCACCATTTTAAAGAAATTTTTGACAACCTGTCCAACTTCCGATTTTTCTTTCAATAAATAAACCCAACAAATTCTAGTATGATCATCAATAAAAGTTATAAACCATTTTTTATTAGAAAATGTGTTTATTCTATTAGGACCCCAAACATCACTATGAATAACTGCAAACGGTTTTGATTGTTTATATGGTTGTGCAGAAAAAGAAGAACGGTGATGTTTAGCAAATTCACAAGTTTCACAATGAAATAAAGATGGATCCTTCTTAGAAAATAATTTAGGAAACAAATGTTTCAAATACGGAAAACTAGGATGTCCTAACCGTAAATGCCATAACATAATATCATCATTATTAGAAGAAACAAAAATAGATTCAAAGCAGGTACTTGTTTTTTGTTGGTCTTTGAAGTCGAGTCCATTGTCAAGATAATAGAGTCCTCCACTCTCCTTAGCATTGCCAATCATCTTCCCCGTGCTCAAATCCTTAAAAGTGCAATGAGAATGAAAGAAGTTAGCTTGACAATTTATATCCTTTGTTAATTTAGTAATGGATAATAGATTACATGATAAATTAGGAACATGTAAGACATCTTTTAAGGTTAACTTAGGTGACAGAATAACAGAACCTTTCCCTGCAATGGCTGAAAGAGAGCCATCTGCAATTTTAATTTTGTGGTTACCTGCACAAGGGCTATAAGAAGAAAATAGACTCGACTCCCCAGTCATATGATCAGTAGCACCAGAATCAATAATCCAAGTATGGCTGGGAGTGACACTAAGTAGAGCAGTATTTGGAAAATTACCTCTCTGAGCTATAGAGCAAGAAGAAGTTTGAGACTCAAGAAGTTTGTACAATTGATCTAACTGTTCCTTGGTGAAAGGAGATGGGCTTGAAGGAGACTGCTTCTCTTGATCAGATGTACCAGCTTGGAGCGCATGACCTTCGTTTCTTTCTTTTTTCTTCCAATTTAGAGGTTTTCCATGGAGCTTCCAACATGTATCACGTGTGTGCCCTGGACGTTTGCAATGTTCGCACCATGGTTTCTTGCCAGCGCTCTTCCCGTCTTCATTTTTTGTGACTAGGCCAGAGCTTTCAACCTCACCAACAGAAGGTGACTTACCCATCATAACACCTTGTCTCGCCTCTTCTCTTCTAACTTCTGAGAATGCTTCCCGAAGTGATGACAATGGGATCTTTCCCAATATTCTGCCTCGGACTTCATCAAGCCGCTTATTAAGCCCAACCAAGAACATGAATACACGGTCGTTCTCCTGTCTCTTAAGAAACAGAACACTGTCCTCACAACACTTCCAATGATCATCATAGCAGAGATCCAATTCTTGCCATAGTGTCATCAACTCATTGTAATAGGTAGTGACATCTCTATCTCCTTGTTTGGTATGCCACAATCGTGATTTGAGATCGAAAATTTGAGAAGAATTCTGAATATCAGAATATGTTTCTTTGACAGCCTCCCAAACTTCCTTGGCAGTAGGCAAAAACATAAAAGGTTTTTTGATTGTTGATTCCATATTACTAAGTAACCAAGCAATAATAACAGAGTTCTCAGATTTCCAAAACCTGTATTTTGGATCAGTTGTGGCAGGCATTTGCACCTCTCCTGTTAGGAAACCATATATTCCCTTACCGTCTAAAATCAATCTTGCGGTTTGGGACTATTCGACATAATATTTTCCATTTAGTTTTTGGATTTCAACCTTGAGGGCATTAGAAGTTCCCTCATAGCCAAAAAAGTTGGAAGAACCATTCTGGTTGCTTAGGCCGCTGCCACTGCCACTTATGGCGCTGTCTAAATTGTCAAGGTTGTTGACTATGTCTGATTTTTTTGCCAAACCATCGTCGTTGTCGCCGCTACCCATAAGAGCTACCTTCCATGGGGTATTATGTGCCATTAGCTTTAGCTCAGTTGGTTAGAGCGCCAAACCCTAATGGTTGTGGTAGCTCAGTTGGTTAGAGCGCCAAACCCTAATGGTTGTGGAAAGGTTTACAGAACCCTAACCAGAGCTCTTGATACCATGAAGAAAGTAAAAGACAAAATACTTTCATGTTTTATTATTACAGCCCTAAGCTGTTTATATAGGAAAAGAAGTTACATTAGTAAAACTGAGTAATAATGACAGAATAAAAATAAATATAATAATATAAAATAAAAGAGAATAAAATCTAATTTCTCTCGATTCTTCAACAAAACTCCTAATATTTTTCTGGTGTCAATAACTCAAATATATTTGACCGCATTAAAAATAACAAAAACAATAACAATTGTATGCAAATCAATACACAACTATCATATAAGGTAAAAACTTACCTTGATTGGAAACAAATCAGAAACTATCAAACAATGAAGGAAATGATGACAGGAGATAGAAGAGTTTCTTTCAATCTACACCAAAAGAAAGAATCATAAATGAAAGCACTAAAAATGTGAACAAAAATAAGTTGTTCTAATGGATCTGAGCAAATAGAGAGAAATAAAAATGAAACCCATATTCTATTAAAATTAAATGCAAAAGGTGAACAATAAATCAACACACGTGCCTAAATAAAAATAAGAAAACACCCAAAAAGCTTCAAAGCTTCAAAGCATGATGATAAAGAAGCTTGAATTTGGCACCGAGGTCACATAATGTTAGCATTGATGGATTTGGCAGGGAAAGGTTGGGCATGAGGATGTGTTGAAATATCTTGTCATTATTAGAACTATTCCACTTTCCATTTTTTTATTTCTTTATATCACTCCTAAATATAAGGAGTTGAGTAATTGTACTTTCTCCTATAAAAGGAGCCTCTATTTGTCAGAATAATACACAACAATTATCAATAATATTTCTCTATATGTTACAAGAGCCCTTGGTTTTTGATCTAGGCAAAGGGGATGAACCACCCATCTTGGCAACAAGCCCAAACCGGCTCCTCTATGAGTAACCCTACCAGCGATGGAAACCCAACCGATGGCACAACAGATGGAAGCCTTGGTGCGGTGGCGACCCTGGTGATGGAACCGGACCAGGTGGCAACACTGGTGATGGCATGGGCCGTGGTGGCAGTCTTGGAGGGGGTATTGGCCGCGGTGGCAGCCTTGGTGATGGAACTGGCCCAGACGGCGACTCGAACAATAGCGGCGGCAGCCATGGGCGCGGTCACAGATCTAGCGGTATCGGTCAGTGGAACGATGGTTCTTTTCAAACTAGAGGCAACTTTGGAGAGTTTTACAACAATGACTATTACGGCGGCTATGGCATCGGGTGCAGAGGTGTTGGCGGTTTTGGTATGGGAGGAAACAACCAAAGTAATTCCTTACAAGTCAACATGCAGAAACTGAATGGGAAAAATTACACAAATTAGGTGCAAACAGTGCGACTCATTTTGTTCGACAAAGGGAAATATGGCTTCTTGAATCGTATGATTCTGTAACTTGTAGAAACATATCTAACTTACAAGTTCTGGAAATTTGAAAACTCGCTAATCATTGTTTGGCTAATTAGTTTGATGGAGACAGGAATTAGGAGTTCATTAATGTTTATACCTACAGTAAAACAAGTATGGGAAGCTGTGAAGGATACTCACTCTGATATTCAAAACTCATCTCAAATTTATGGTATGAAATCGAAATTGTGGAGCTTGAAGCAAGGTGAAATGATGGTAACAATCTACTACAATGAGTTGATGACCCTATGGCAAAAACTGGATTTGTGCTAGGAAGATAACTGGAAGTGTATGGAAGATAGTATTCAGTTCATCAAAGGCAAGAAAGATCGTGTTTTTATTTTTCTTGCAAGTCTAAACAAAGAACTTGATGAAGTAAGAGGCATAATCCTTGGAAAAAGCCCTTTACCATCTCTTCGAGCAACTGTTTCAGAAATCAGAAGAGAAGAGGCAAGATAAGAAGTGATGATGGGAAAGTCAATCACAAATGGGTCAACACTATTCACCAAAAATTTCAATGAGGAAGGCAAGAAAGATAGTAAGAAATCAGAGAAACCATGATGTGACCATTGCAAACGTCCGTGGCACATGCGTAGAACTTGTTGGAAGCTACATGGAAAGCCTCCTAATGTGAAGAAGAAAGGAGAAAGTCGTGTATTTCAAGCTACTTCTGATCAAGAGTTACAGTCTTCCTCAAGTTCATTTCCGTTCACCAAGGAGCAGCTAGATCAACTGTACAAACTTCTTGAATCTTAAACCCTTTCTAGCTCCATGGCTCAAAAAGGTAATTTTTTATCAGTCCACCTTAGTGTCATCCCTAACCATAGTTTGATTGTTGATTCCGGAGCTACTCACCATATGACTAGAGAACCTAGTTTATTTTCCTCATATAAACCTTGTACAGGTAATTTAAAAATTAAGGTTACCGATGGCTCTCTTTCAACTGTGGCAGGAAAATGTTCTATTGTTTTGTCTCCTTTATTAACCATTCAAGATGTGTTACATGTCCTGAATTTGACTTGCAACTGATTATCTGTCAGTAAATTAACCCAAAATAAAAAATGTGAAGCTCAATTTTTTGAAACTCATTGTGTATTTCAGGATTTGATCTCAGGGAAGATGATTGATTGTGCTAAGCAAAGTGGTTGACTCTACTATCTTGAAGATGAACCTAAAAACATACACCAATCTGGACCAATAGGTTCTTCAGTTGGATCTTTTTTTGTTAAAAATAATAAGGATGATATTATGTTGTAGCATTTGAGGTTAGGCCACCCTAGTTTTAAATATTTAAAGTCTCTATTTTCAAAACTTTTTGTTAATCAAAATATTTCCATATTTCATTGTGAAATTTGCAAGTTTGCTAAACATCATTGAAGTTCCTTTCCAATACATGAGTATAAACCTTTATAACCTTTTTCGGTGATTCGTAGTGATGTCTGGGGGTCTAATAGGATAAGTTCTTTATCCAGCAAAAGATGGTTTATCACATTTACAGATGATCATACCAGACTTTGTTAGGTGTACTTATTAAAAGAAAAATAAGAAGTAGCTCAGATAATAAAAACTTTTTGTAAATTGGTGTAAACACAATTTAACTCTCAATACAAGTGTTTAGAACTGACAACGAAACTGAATACTTTAGCACAGTCGTGGGAATTTTTTTTATGGAAAATGGAATTGTTCATTAAAGCTCATGTGTTAATTCACCTCAGAAAAATGGAATTGCAGAGAGAAGACCTTCTTGAGGTGGCACGAGCATTACTCTTCTCTACCAATGTCCCAAAATATTTGTGGGGTGAGGCTGTCTTGACAGCTGCACATTTGATTAATCGCATGCCATCGCGCGTGTTATAATTTAAAACACCTTTTCAAATTTTCTTGAAACATTTTTCCATTGCATCAATCTTTGCTGATTTACCATTGAAAATTTTTGGATCCACGACTTTTGTTCATGAACATAAACATCTTAGTAAACTTGAATCCCGTGCTATTAAATGTGTTTTTCTTGGCTACTCCTCCACTCAAAAAGGTTATAAATGTTTTAATCCTAGTACAAAGAAAATGTTTGTCACAATGGATGCTACCTTTTTGGAAAACAAACCTTTTTTTTTTTGAGTAGAATCATCTTCGGGGGGAAGTCAACTGAAAATGATTCCCTTCAATTTTATGAAACTCTGATTTTTTTCCAGAAAATGTGTATACATAACATAAGTCAAGTGAAAATGATTCCCTTCAATTTTAGGAAAATCTTATTTTTTCCAGAAACTATGCATACATCACATAATTCTGTTACTGCTACACCTAAAGAAATTGCTTCAGAAACAATAAGTGATTCTACTTCTACCCTGAGTAACGGTCTTACCGAATTTGAGGCAACAAATCAAGAAAAATGCTTTTTTGGAACTTAATCTAGAAAAAATCAGATATCACCACATAAGAATCCTGTGATGAAACATAAAAAAAGATTTGAAGAGGGTGATCCAACTTGAAAAGGAAAGGTATATGTAAGAAGGAACCAAAATCAATTAGTGGAAGACCCCATCCGTCAACTCAGCCAAGAATCTGAATCGAGTGAAAGTCAACCAACCGACACAGGTAAAATTCTTACTAATCTACTCCTATATACACTGATCTAGATGTTCCCATAGCCTTTAGGAAACCTATTAAATCATATACTAGACACCCTATGTTTAATTTCATATCTTATTTAAACTTGTCCCCCTCTTTTGCTACGTCTTGCATAGAGATTCCAAAGAATGTTATGAAAGCTCTAGAGGTTCCAAAGTGAAGGAAGTTGTTCTTGAGGAGATGAAAGCTCTTGAAAAGAATAAAACTTGGAGTGTCATGACTCTACCAGCTGGTAAAAGAACTGTGGGTTGCAAGTGGGTGTTTACAATGAAGTACAACTCTGATGGATCAATTGAAAGGTACAAAGCTAGGTTGGTTGTTAAAGGATTTACTCAGACCTACGGTATAAACTACTCTGAGACCTTTGCCCCAATTGCTAAGTTTAACACAATTAGAGGTCTCTTATCTCTTGTTGCTAATTTGGACTGGGCACTCCACTAATTCGATGTTAAAAATGCATTCCTCAATGGTGATTTAGAAGAAGTGTATATGGATTGCCCTCCAAGTTTTGAAGAAAAATTTGGGTTCCAAGTATGCAAACTGAGAAAGTCTTTGTATGGATTAAAACAGTCTACGAAAGGGTGGTTTGAAAAATTTACTCAGTCAGTAAATAAACAGGGATATACTCAAGGGCAAGCTGATCATACCTTGTTCACAAAGTTTTTCTCAAATAGAATAATAACTGTTTTAATAGTGTATGTTGATGACATTGTTCTTCCAGGTGATGATGTAGTTATGAAAAGAGGCACCAAAATCTGGAAACCATGAGCCAGAATTTGCAGGTGTAGTGTTGGTAAGTAATGCACTCGGTGGAACAACCAGAAAAGTAGGAGGTCGTGAAGCATTTTGAGGCCTGTGCCAGGTATTGAAAGGTGGATAGAGAGCATAGCCAGATGGTGGTGCAGAGCCATAACTCAGAGGACCACTAGGTCCAGAGGAAGGTCCATAGAATGTCGTATTGTGAGATGAAGGAGGTTGAAACAACAGATTGAACCTGTGCCGACACGTTGCTGCAGTGTGACCGTATTTGAAACAAAACTGACATTGCACATTGGAATTACGTCCTCCACAACCTCGTCCACCACGAGGACCACAACCACCTTTAAACGA
>NC_021163.2:38633968-38646382 GCF_000331145.2 Cicer arietinum | reverse complement strand
TCAGCAGAGTCAGAAGAAGGTAGGTATGATGGTGTAGAAGAGGAATGAAGTGCAGATTGAGTTGGCGTAGACGTAGCATGCGTCAAATTGAGAGAGGCAACATCGGTTAGGGTTTTCTTCTTATACTTCTCAAGGCGAAGTTCATGAGCAAGAAGAACTTCAACTTCATCAATATCCACGAGTTCAAATTTACTTTCAACAACAGAAACAACATATCTATAATCAGACGGGATACCTTCAAGAATTACATCAATATGTTAATTCAAAGGAACAAGATCACCAATAGACGCGAGCGCATCAGAGATTTTGCGAATCCGAAGAAGATAATCCTTGACAGTGCAGCAATCAAGAGAAACTGCACGAAGTTCCATTTGAAGTTGACGAGCTTTGGCACAAGTCTGTTTCTGAAAATAGGCAAAGATCTTATCCCATATGCTCAAACGCATGCGAGCACCCAATAACACGAGAGAGAATCTTGCTATAAAGCGTCGATTGAAGCCAAGAGAGCAGCATCTGATCATACGACGATCCTCTTCATTCTTGAATTTCAAAGAAATCGTAGGACAAACGAATAATTAGTGAGGTTGTGCGCATTGATATACGGCTCAATTTGTTGATGCCATAGGTGAAAATTATCTTCTGTTAATTTCTCTGAGATCTTCAGTGAGAAGTGGAGAGATGAGAATACGAATCATCAGGATAGTGTGAATTCAAAGGTGTAGGGCGAAACGTGCCACTAGACGGCGGCGGAGGCAGTGGAGGGGTTGATTGTTCCTCCATGGAACGACCTAGTTCGATGATACCATGTTGAATTTCATAGAACTAATCTATAACTGTTTTTCATTTCACAATTGCTTGTTACAATTAGAGAGTGAGGCAGGGTCAATCAAAAAGTTGTTAGCATATTGTTAAGAGAAAATATTCTCTGGTTAGGAGTTCTTGAACTTTGGTTTTATCCTTTCTTTGCATTTCCACCATTGTAACAGCTCTTGAGCTCATCACGTTTCTATAAATAATATACAGTTCCATTTATCTGAATTTATGTGTTCTATCATATTCATAATGATTAAACAGCGGCATATTAATGTCATCTTGTCCGATGATATTTGACAGGTCATGGCTTTGGAATTGGGAGTACATCAAATTAGAGTGAATTCAATATCCCCTGGAATTTTCAAATCTGAAATCACTGAAAAATTAGTACAAAAGGCTTGGCTGAATAATGTGATCAAGAAAATAATCCCTTTGAAAAGTTTGGTTGCTTCCGATCCTGCATTAACATCTTTGGCTCGTTACCTAATTCACGAATCTTCTGAATATGTTACGGGTAACAATTTTATTGTTGATTGTGGAGCAACTTTACCAGGTGTACCGATTTTTTCTTCTTTGTGAATAATGTATACATTGTGCACACTCACCAAAAATGACTTTGAACTTTTCTATTACATGTATTTAGATAATGCGCTTTGGAGTTTACATGTATTTAGGACCGACTCTTCTAAGTGAATAGAGTAAAATGAAAAAAATAAGTGTTACTATTTCAACACATCATAATTTGTTAAATATATATGCGTATGTAATGTTATAACAAATAATGATTTACTTAAGTATAGTTCATATTATTTTATCTATGTGATAATGTGGATGTGGATTCAACGTTAACTGAACATCCATAAGCAGCACGTACTGTTTTTCACCCACGAACCAAGAAGTTTTATCATCCAAACATATCTCCATAAGCAGCACGTACTGTTTTTCACCCACGAACCAAGAAGTTTTATCATCCAAAACATATCTGCAAAGTCACACTTCTCTATGAAACAAAAGGAATTCTATTTCTTCTGGCATAAAGCAGGAAAATATGATCAACTTGTTGCTAATGGGCAGCATGGGAGAAATAGAAAGGAGAAAAAAAAACAGAAAAAAGGCAAAATGAAAAATAGTTGGAAATAAACCAAAATGAAAGAGGGACAAAAGTCAAACATATGCTAAAATGATTGTTCATCCAACTCCTCACTTCTGGTAATGTAAAATACACTACCGTATTATAGCTTCTAGAAGCATGGTTGTCAAACTCGAGATTCCATCAAAGTTCGTTGAGATATAGAAAAAGCGTATATTGTAGAATCGTAACATGGATCTTAAGATCCACAAAATAGATAAAATTATATCATAAAATTAAGAAAAATAATCTCATACATAAATTTTTTATTTATTCAATAAAGTGACAAACTGAAACACAAAAGGCTATTACCATTGTCTCAAATGTAAAACAAAGCCTATCACCATCATCTAAAAACATCTAAAATTTTAATTTAACAATTCATACAAAGCGTTATAATCGAAACCAACATCTTCCATACAATCTTCAACACCTACTCCATCAAATTCATCATCGAGGTTGTGAATTTTTAAATCATCTTGAGGGGCAGTAGTTTCAACTCCATTTCCTCCTTAATTTTGAATGTCAAATTCCAAAACCTCATTTTCTATTATGAAATGATTCTCAGATGAACCTTCATTATTATCTATAATCCATTCATCATCGAATTCAAGATCATCAAGGTTATATTCTACCGTCTTTCTAGTTTGCTTCTTCTTAGTTAATTTTGAATTTGCCATCACAAAGACAATGTCATTCATTGTCTTTTGTTTCAAACGGTTTCTGCTCTTCGTGTGGACCGAATAGATACAAACTCCATATATAGCAAGTTGTAGAGAATTTTCAAAGTGAAATTTTAAAACAATTTTTACCATCTCAAAAGCGTTCCAATTTCATTACAATCGGATGAACTGCAAGTTAAACTTAACACAAGAATTGCAGAAGATTGAAGTTCTAGATACTCATCCCTATATGATTCCTACCATTTGTGATGGAGTTTTGATTTTAAGTGCAGCTTTTACTATAAAACTACCAAAGAACTTTACTTGTGTGTTGAAATCTTCGAGTTGCATATCAATCTTACAAATTTCTTCAACATCTCCCACCATATTTTGTAAGCAATCATATAACCCACATTTGACTTCATAGTCAGCTTTAAATTCTGAGTTGTAATATAGTTGAGGATTAAGATAGTAGGTTGCCACATGCAAAGGTTGGTGGAGTTGTTTATCCCACCTCTCATTAATGATATTCCATAGAAGCTTGAAATTAAATAATAGAAAAAAAATTAAATTACTTTTAGGCATGAAACATAATGCATAATTTATAAAAACAATGTGCATTGCAAAACAAAACCATTATGCAGAATTTGCAGAAACAAAATTTGTGGAAATAGTACCTTCTTTGAACACCATTGAAGGCAACCTGGATTCTCTCCTTAGCGTGATCCATTGCCTCATAAATAAACCTCATTGTTGGTTTATCAATTTGAACCCACTAAACGAAGCACTTTGATTAGTGGATAAACACCTTTTAAGCAAATTGCACTATTTTTCTAAAACTCTTTATCCATAATAACTTTTTCAACATTCTGCCTTTCACCTGTTTTTGCAAACCTACTTAATGCCCATTCATTAGATGTGAACATTCTTATCAATGCTCCTTTGTTCTCTGTGAGACAATCTAAAGTTAAATAAGATATTGCAAACCAGTAACGGCCGGTCTCACTAAATCTTTTCCTTTGGTGAAATGTTGTAATAAAGAAATTAGAGAAGCCTTTGAATATATATATTGAGTAATTTTCTTATCCTTTGAAATTGTTTCATGATGAACTATTGTCTTTTTTCTCAAAATTTTCTAACATGAGATCAATACAATGTGCTACACATGGTGTCCAATAGAGCCTCTTTCTTTTCTCCATTAACATTGCACCAACAACTTTGTAATTTGCTGCATTGTCAGTCACAATTTTCACGACATTTTCTTCACCAACTTCTTCTACTATTTGATCAATCATCTCAAAAATAGTTATCTAAGAAATTCAAAATCGTCCTTCGTCTTTTTTTTGTCCCCCCATCACTCATATAATAGTACATCATGTCTCCATCCAAATAAGTTTGTATTCTTCATTGACATTAGTTGTCTCCTCCATCTTTTGCTTCAAGTACTTTGTTCTGATTTAATGATAGGAAGGTAGCTTAAAACCAATGCCATGTCTTTAAACAATCTCCAAGATCCTTTTAAATTAATCACTCTTTGCCATATTAAAGGCTATGACATTATTGGAGAAGAAGGAAACTATTTCTAGACTAACTTCTTCTTTCAAATTCTTCTTAAAAATGATGTTGATGGTGGCTTGAGTGCTTAATACATTTGTCTTGAAGTTTTTTGCAGGTGTAACATTCTCATTTTCCTATAATGAATTTTTTTCTTTTTTACTTTTTCATTATCTGTATCATTCTCTTCTGATTTCATCAATGGTTTATCTTTCAAAGTTTTACAAGCTCAAACATTTGTTTCTTCACATCACCAGGTACAACATTACATGCAATAGCATTGAACTATGTACAAGCCAAATGGTGTTTTAGCATGTAAACTCATCCAACAAATGTTTTTGCAAAATAATTGCATTTTATTTTTTCTGCTTCCTGTAATCTTAAGATTTCACAATTTAGTCTAGATCCTAATGACCATGTATGGTAGTGTATTTGAGGATTGGGAGGCAAAATCAAGGGGTAGATGAGCATTTATCGTAGGATTAAGATCACTCTTACTATATTGCTATGCTCTCAAGGAAAAGTTACCGTGTTTCTTTAGTTTATATTTTTATGATTTATGTATAATTAGAAACACATCTTTAATAGTATTACCATCCTGGTCGATGTGTTGATTCAGCGGTAAGAGTTCAATTTTAGAACCATTAAGTATTTAGTTCAATTATGTCACTTTGATTATTAAAATTTCCATATTTCCCATATTTTAATAAAAAACTCCTTCAACATTTCTATCTTTTTCTTCCATAGCCACAAGTTTTTCAAGAATGATTTCCTCTTCACCAAAAAAAATCCCCAAATTCTTAACCAATTGAAAATATAAATGACATAACTTACAATTACAATTCACTCATATATAAATTACAGTGCAGTCAATTGTAAATTGTTATATTAAGAGACAGAAAATATATCCCTCTTAATCTAGTGGTGTATAACTGAGTGTACCATAAAACCAATTGTAAAAAATCCAATCATTATATAATTTTTTATAGAAACATTATCAATGTCTTGCCATTCGATTGGTCAACTTTGCAAATCAATTAACTATTTTTAAATATATAAGGTTAAGGGAGACTAAAATAATGAAATGAAATATATATGAAGTTAAGGCAAAAAGATCCTTCTAGCACTTCCTTCATAATCCAAAAGCGTTCAATTTGCATGTATACTCAATTTCATAGAAGAAAAGTAAATAAAAAATACAAAAACTAATAGGAAGTTGGACAACTAAGTTAATACAAAATGACTATGCTCATTGAATCATTAGCTAGTAGCAGTTTTTATATGAAAATATACATTTGAGTTGGTTGAACCAAGACATATAGCTGATTTGGATAGTGACCCTCTTTTGTCATTTGTAATGACTAAGACTTCTTCCTTTATTTCTGTCCACACCGATACCAATAAACAACCATTTAAATATGTAAATGTGTCATAGAATGGATTTTTTACATCAATATCCTCTTTTTAAAATTTTTTAACTAAAATACTTTACTTTTAAATTTATATACCAAAATGACCTATTTTTTGGGCACAGTGGGATATTGCTTCATGGGGATGCCACTTGTTAGAGTGTTTATATTTTTCACCCAGTAGGAGGTCGTTGGCCGGGGATGCGACCTCCCAAAGAATTTTTCAATTTTTTTTTTCGTTTTAGAGTTATTTAATTATTAAATTAATTAAATTAATTAATAATTATATTAAATAATACATTAATAAATAATAATAATAATAAATAATACATTAATAAATAATAATAATAATAATAATAATAATAATAATACATTAATAACTAATAATAACATACTAATAAATAATAATAACAATAATTATTATTATTATTAATTATTATTATTATTATTGTTATTATTAGTAAATATTGTTATAATTAAAAATAATTAAAATTAAAATAGTAAATTAATTTTGTTATTATTAAAAAAAATTAAACTTAAAAACAATAAATTATATTATAAATTTAAAAGAAAATACATTAAACAAAATTATATTAATAGCACAAAACAAAATACATTAAATTAACGAAAAAAAATACATCATATTGATGTCCACCTAAATGACTTCTAGTACCACATTTGAGATTTCATCTAACTCGTCTATTCGGTTCATCAATATCCTCTTTTTTTTCACCCAATAAGAGGGTAATAAAAAAGAGGATATAGATTTGAAAGCAGGTCGCACCCCCAGAAAGTAGGGTATTAACTCGTCTAGCTCTTTCAACTCGTCTAGCTCTTTGAACGAGTTGATGTACTTCTATATTGATGAACCGAAAGAACCTCAACTCGTTCAAAGAGTTAGACGAGTTGGACGAAATCTCAAATGTGGTACTGGAGGTCATTTAGGTGGACATCAATAAGATATATTTTTTTCGTTAATTTAATGTATTTTGTTTCGTGCTATTAATATAATTTTGTTTAATGTATTTTCTTTTAAATTTATAATATAATTTACTGTTTTTAAGTTTAATTTCTTTTAATAATAACAAAATTAATTTACTATTTTAATTTTAATTATTTTTAATTATAACAATAATAATAATTATTGTTATTATTATTTATTAATATGTTATTATTAGTTATTAATGTATTATTATTATTATTATTTATTAATGTATTATTTATTATTATTATTTATTAATGTATTATTTAATATAATTATTAATTAATTTAATAATTAAATAACTTTAAAACGAAAAAAAAAAATTTGAAAAACCCTTTGGGAGGTCGCATCCTCGGCCAACGACCTCCTACTGGGTGAAAAAAATAAGCACTCTAACAAGTCGCATCTCCAGGAAGCGATATCTCACTGTACCCAAAAAATAGGGCATTTTGGTATATTGATTTGAAAGTAGGATATTTTGATTAAAAATTTTAAAAAAGAGGATATTGATGTAAAAAATCTGTCATAGAATATGTTAAAATTAAAAATAAATAAAAAAAACCTATAAATATGTTTTTTTCTAGACACTTGATCTATAATAAGTCTCTTTTTAATTAGTTTAATTTTTTTTATGTATTTTGTTTATCAATTTGGTCAATAACTTTAATAATAGAAAACACACTCATATATGTTTTTAAAGTAACATTAAGGAACTATTATGACATTATATTAAACATTTAAATAATTCATAGATTTGTAATAATAGTCTCATACATTTAAAAGACTAAAAGGATTGTTTACTTTTTTTTCAATGTCTCTCTCAAACACAAACAAAAAAACACAGCTCTATCATTAATCACAATTTTTTCTTTGCCATAATTTGTCACCACTATATAGCTGCTACCCAAATTATTGATCTTAAAGGTGCCTATTTTGGATGAAGATCAGACAAACAATATTTGTTGTGAATCTCAATGTAGTTTTTACGTCTTCTCAAACTGTGGGCTGACAAAGGACAAGGTTTGACTATGATGATGTTGCATTAATTGAGCGACTCAACAAGTACTTTAATTGAAAGAGAAGTAACAGTACTACATGCATGTTAAGGTACTCCATCATGGTTTTGGTTCTTCTCACTTTATCCATTTTGGTGCTACCTGTGGTTTTGCCTCCTCTGCCACCACCACCTTTGATGCTTCTTTTTGTTCCTGTTTTCATCATGGTGTTTCTCTTTTTCTTGGCCTTTTCCCCTTCAAAACTTCCAATTATTGCTTAATTTTTCATTGTATGTCTTTTCCAAATTTATTCAAATGAAATCCAACAGAATTAATAAGCTATGGATTGTGTTTCTGATCTGTCTTTGTTCCATGAATCAATTTTGGTTCACTTTTCTTTATATATGTTTTACTCATCATCTGGACTTACTTTTCTTTCACGATTAACAATTCAAATATATGATAGAATTGTCTTTTCAGTAAATAATGGAAATACAAATTGTTATTTTTTATTTATTTTTTGGTGTGTTAGATCTTATATGTATATTTTTTTATAAGCAAATGTTAGAAATAGGTTAGTTATTAATTAGGGAGTATTTGTTAATAGTTAGTGGGTGGTTATAAATAAGCATGTAAATTTTTACCAAACATTTTCACTCATTTGTAATACTTACGATCATTAATATAGCTGAATTTCAAGCTTTTCTCTCTATCTTTCGTGGATGTCATATTTGTTAGTATGAGCATACATTACAAGAAATTCGGATGTCATATTCAACTCGATTTTTGACTGTGGCTAATTTATTTGACCACACTAATTTTGGCATTTGTCACAACAATTTAAAGCGTGTTAACATTTTATTACACACGAGTATTTGGTATTTAGCCGTTATACCGTGGCGAATTTTACATAAGGTTTTCCACCCTTTTGACTATGGCTAATTAGTGTGTTAAGGTTATTATTATTTAGCAACAGTTTTGTTTTAAACAGCATTACATTTTAATTCATTTTTTTCGAAACAAAGAACTACATATTTTTTTTTCACTTTTCTTTTCATAAAAAAAAACAGTATTTTGTTTCACTTTCTAATTAGTTTTTGATAAACAACCATAATTATCAAACAAATAACATATCAATCAACATGAATATCTATAAATTGTCAAAATAGTGCAAACACTCCAAAAACTAGTTAAACAAAGACATAATATATACCATTCCTAATAGTTTTAGCATATTTCAACAAACATAAGAGCATTGTAAAAACTCAAATTAATCCAAGAGAACTTGCACTAAACATAAAAAAAAAAAAACCAATATTTCAGCAATATGCTACCAATAGTGGATCTTGACAAGTTTTATTGAGGGGACCAATATAAAATAAATTATATATAAAATATTTTCAATTAATCGCATATTTTTTATTTTAGTGGAGTGGTAATTTTAATTTTTAGATGTATTAAGAGTATCCGATTTGAATCCAAGTATGACTATCTGGTTCGAATCCAAGTATGAGTACCCGGTTCGAATACAAGTATTTACAGTTTTGTCTAGAAAATCTCTTTTAGCACTAAACAACTCTACAATACAATGTTACGAGATATTAGTTATATATACTATATATTATGAATAAATACTTTGGAACTCTTACACTAAGTCAACCATCTTCCAAAATATCAATCTAGTTTTAAATTGTATAACCTTGGAGATGCTATCTCAAGTTAATTTTTTGAACTAATACTTGTCTAAAGAAAAGACAATGTAAGTATAAACAAAAAAATATAAGTGCACATCGTCATAATAAAATTAATTTTATATATTCTAAGAAACTATTTGATTAAAAGATGTAAGAACACCTTGTTTAAGAATAGGTAACTCATCACCAAATTTATTTTGCAAAAAGCTATGGAGAATTGCCAATTAGTTTTGTGTTTGTGCAAGTTGCTTCTTAGTTACTTCATATCCATTCAATTTTTCTTCTAAGGTATGCACTTGTTTTTCCAAATTCTCAATTTTCTTTTGGCTACAGCTACAAATATTGACAAATTGAGTGAAGTTGCTACATGTTCCAAAAGCTTCAATGGGAAAATACCAACACCCAAAACACACACTCGACTTGAGTGCTCAACACAATATAATTTTTGCAACTGCATCATCACGATAAGCGTTAGTCTTTGATGGAATACCCAAAGTACCAACACGTTGATCTTGAGACAAATTATCTAATATCCTATCCTAATATATCTAATCTTGAGACATTTCTGTAGTATTTTGACAATCTGTTTTAGTCTAAGAGCGCTGGAGCGCGTGCAAAATGCATAAAAGTGCATTTTTCTCTCTTTTTTTTTTTTATGGATCTTTTGGGCTATTTTAAAGTGACAAGATTTGTGCCCTAGTAGAAAAACTCAGAGGAGTCTAGTTCTATCACAATTGAAGGAGTTTTTTCAAGAATCATTTATGAAGCTTTCTTGTAATTTTTCTTTAATCTCTATCTTTTATTTCTTTTTCATGAATAACAAAACTCTTTTTGTTAGGGATGAGTAGAATTTAATAAAACCCTTGAATATGTGATTTGATTTTTGATTATTTAATTGAGTTTATTGAATTATTTTTCTCAACTATGTGTTGCATGTTTTTTATTGGTTGATCATCTTTAAACTGTATTACGATTTGTACTTTGAAACCAAAGTGAACTTTACAAATGCTTGAGGTGAAAACTTCATAATTTTATAATCTAGGAATAGATGCAAACGCATGAAACTAATTAAGATATTTGCAAGGGTAATACATTAATACGAGAATTCTTGAATATTTAAACTTAGTTCTAATCTTAAATTCACTAAGGAATTAGGGGTTACTATGAAATTAAAGGTTCTGTCGCTAAGGAATTTAGTAATAATTTAATAAAGGAATTCAAAAATGAGGATCAAATTAAAAACCAAAGTTAGATTCAAAGTGAAATTCATCCATTACATTTTTATCATTATAAATTCAACCCTTTTACTCTTGTTAGTTTGAAAATTATTCAATCAATTCATAAAACTTTTGTTCAAGTTTAGTAATTAAATATAATTTGATAGTATAATATTATTTTTAAGTTCGGCATTCGGTACCATTGTTTTAATTATTATTTGCAATAATTTGATACACTTGTTGAACTGCTATCAAAATTATATTTAGATACATGTATGACAAAATTATATCTATTATATATATTTAAAACAGACTCCCGAATGCCACCTCATCATATTTTGCCACATCATTATATTTCATCCACATCAGTCAAAAAGCTGATGTGTACCTCTTGAGAAGTATGTCATCTCTTCAATAACTTCTTTAATCTCTTTAATTTCTATTTTCCCTCTTTCTTCCACAATTTTTTTAATACCTCCAAAATTTATTTGATAATATTATTTTATAATAAATTTATAAATTACCTATTATCTATTATATATATTTAAAACAGATTCCTGAATGCCACCTCATCATATTTTGCCACCTCATTATATTTCATCCACATCAGCCAAAAAACTGATGTGTACCTCTTGAGAAGTATGTCCTCTCTTCAACAACTTCTTTAATCTCTTTAATTTCTATTTTTCCTCTTTCTTCCACAATTTTTTTAATACCTCCAAAATTTATTTGATAATATTATTTTATAATAAATTTATAAATTATCTATTATATATATTTAAAACAGACTTCCGAATGCCACCTCATCATATTTTGCCACCTCATTATATTTCATCCACATCAGCCAAAAAGCCGATGTGTACCTCTTGAGAAGTATGTCCTCTCTTCAACAACTTCTTTAATCTCTTTAATTTCTATTTTTCTTCTTTCTTCCACAATTTTTTTAATACCTCCAAAATTTATTTGATAATATTATTTTATAATAAATTTATAAATTATCTATTATATATATTTAAAACAGACTCCCGAATGCCACCTCATCATATTTTGCCACCTCATTACATTTCATCCACATCAGCCAAAAAATTGATGTGTACCTCTTGAGAAGTATATCATCTCTTCAACAACTTCTTTAATCTCTTTAATTTCTATTTTTCCTCTTTCTTCCACAATTTTTTAAATACCTCCAAAATTTATTTGATAATATTAGTTTATAATAAATTTATAAATTATAAAATTATTTTACAATTATTTATAATTTATAAATTATTTTACAATTTGATAATAATTTATAATTTATATTATTATCAAATTATTTTATAATAAATTTATAAGTTATTTTATAATATTATTAGTCATTTACCAATGGTAATAATTTATATTATTAATCATTAAATTCAATAAAAAAATCGACTAATTACTCCTAAATATCGACATAAATACTCTTTATCTAATCCTCTTTTCATGGACAATTATATTATTCCACTTACGGTGAATAATGATTTTATACGTTAAAAATTCAATTACTCATTAATGTCAATCCATTTATAATTTCTTTCAATTTATGTCAATCTATTTTTTTAGTAATATTTTATAAAATAAAAATATATTTTCTATTTGACTGAAAATACATTTTTTAAAAATAATCATAAAATACGAATATATGAAAAGTTACTAAAAAAGTTACTTCCAAATATTAAAATACACAAATTTATCTAAAATTATAATATATATATATATATATATATATATATATATATATGAATATATTAAAAAAATATAATGAACAAAAGTTTACTATATATGTGTTCTGAAAAAATATGTTAACACTAAATTTTGATCAATTAAATTATATATTTATAATTGAATGCTATTTTTGATTTTAATTTTTCTTATCATAATGATGATTTGAATGTTAAAAAATAAATAAAAAATTAAGTATTGCATAAAATTAAATTA
>NC_021163.2:38633035-38633563 GCF_000331145.2 Cicer arietinum | reverse complement strand
TTATAAGTTATTTTATAATAAATTTATAAATTATTTTATAATATTATTAGTCATTTATCAATGTTAATAATTTATATTATTAGTCAGTAAGTTCGATGAAAAAAAAACACTTAATCACTCATAAATATCAACATAAATATTCTTTATCTAATCCTCCTTTTATGAACAATTATATTATTCCACTTATGGTGAGTAATAATTTTATACGTTAAAAATTCAATTACTCATTAATGTCAATCTATTTATAGTTACTTTTAATTTATGTCAATCAATTTTTTTAGTAACATTTTATAAAATAAAAATATATATTCTATTGAGAGAAAATACACAAATTTATTAAAAATAATCATAAAATAAAAATATATGAAAAATTATTAAAAAAGTTACTTCCAATTATTAAAATACACAAATTTATTTAAAATTATAATATATGAATATATTAAAAAAATATAATCAACAAAAGTTTACTATATATATGTGTTTTGAAAAAATATGTTAACACTTAATTTTTATCAATTAAATTATATA
>NC_021163.2:38630306-38632870 GCF_000331145.2 Cicer arietinum | reverse complement strand
TTAAAACATCATACTAATAAAACAAATAAATTTAGACTACGCTACAATATAATTCAATATTAACATTTGTTTAAAATAAAAAATATTAAATAGTCAATCATATTTTTAAATTTTTACATCTTATTTTTGGATTTGTATTTTACATTTTATTTCATCAAATAAATACAAGTACGATTATATGTTAAAAAATAAATTAACAATCAAAGTACAATGAGTCAAACAATTATCCTATATAATAAATTATCATACGAATTTTATAAAATATTTTAAAAATTAAATTAGATGATTGTGATAAACATGATTTTCTCACATTTTAATTTTCCTAATCATATTCAATTATTACAAATCAAATAATATTATAAAATAACTATATTTATAATACATAAAATATTACTTATAAAATTAATTAATTAATATCGCGCAGCGTGCGAACCATAATCTAGTTAATATTAAATTCAATATGAATGGAGAGTGGTAAATTATGAGACTTTCATATCTTATGTTTAATTTAATAAGTCTTACAAGTGATACAGCCTACAACATGGTTATGAGTATCTAGCTGTTTATATTAAGAGTCTATCTTAGGAATCTTTAAGAAATTAAAAAAAAAAAAAAAAAACAGAGTAAAGGGAGCATTAGGGGAAGTGAATTTGTATAGGTCTTGAGACAACTCAGTTCCACCAATCATCATGTGTGTAGTGATATCATGTATCATGCATGTGTTTGCATTAAAAATGAGTTTACAATTTAATGACTATTTGGACTAAGAGTGAACGAGTTCATAATTTAACAGAGAGTGGTGACTATTTGGACTAATATGATTGTCAATCATATGTTTTCTCATATTGAACAAGAGCATGATAGAAAGAACAAGTTAAGTAACTTTGTTGGAGAGTTGTTCTTCTTTAGCAATGTTGGATGAAAACAAACTTACATAAGACAGAAAAACCAAAAGCAATGCAATCATTTTATTTACAGCCACAACTTTTCTTTCATTATTCACGTCTTTTCCATTCTCTTTTAGCAAAGTTGACAAAAGAATTTCCCCACAAATAAACATAATTTAGGGATTCATTATAAATAATCATCATACACAATGTAATTAAATTAAAACTACTACTATCTTCGGAGCCCTCCTTACATTGCTCTTACTACCCTAGCGCATACGAGACTATAAGCATATCATTTGTTTTTTTGTATTTTGGCCACTAAGTGAAAGTGTAAAATCCGTTGTAAAATATTCCTCATTTAAGTTAGTTTTAACTATGTTTTGTATTAAAAATGTGTTGTCGAGTCCGTAAGCTCGCTTTTATTTATGAATAAAGGTATACAATTTATATTTTTATGAGTAAAATATTTTTGTTTAATCTATATTTAAAAATAGTCGAAATCTGATATTGAAATTTTTTCAATGTTTGAAACCACAAACATTTTTACCACTTTCAAATTTTAATAGATCTTTGATTTTGAAGAATTTTCTTATTCAAGTTCTTAGGTGGTTTGAGACTTGATTTATTAAATTTGATTATTTTAATAATCGAATCAATTTTTTCATAAACAAAACTATTGATAAATATTGAGCCGTAATTTGTAGTCAGACTTATCTAAGAACTGAGTTGCATTGAGAATATTTTTTTTTATAAAGTAAATTTAAAAGTAAATTATGTGATGTATATAAGAGGGATTAGATGTATTTTTATTATGATACTATTATTATTTTAGAGTTCTAGTAATTGTGTGGCTAAGAATTAAGTGAACTAAAAGCCATTCCCTCTTTTTTTTATTCTGGCCGTGTGGTTCCCTCTCCCTCCATACGGTCATTTTCTTTATTTCACATTTCTCTCAAAAAATATTATGAGTGTTGGTAGTAAGAAAGAGAAAAGCACAAATATTCCCAAACAATATGGATTTTTAAAGATTAAAGTTTTTTTTTTCTATTTCCCTGTGAAAATGCCAAACAATGTTTGGTGCATGAGAGATGGTTATAAGAATTCTATAAATGGTTAAAGTGATGACAAAATTTGACTTAGAACTTTGAAAAGAAAACCAATTTCTAAAAACCTAGACTTTATGAAAGCCGTAAAACTTTCTATTTTGATTTAAGTTGCTGAAACTGTTGGAATATATGTATGTTATAGTGTGAATTTAAAAATGTGTTGAAGTCTCACATTGGAAAGAAATAATTTTTGTAAATTTAATTGGAAAGAAACTTGTTTTTTAAAATTCAAGTCCCACATTGGTAAGAATTTTTTTTGAAATCTCACTTTGAGAAACTATCATATTTTGTGTAGTTTCAATTCTATACATACTAAAGTCCCACATTGTTTAGAAAACATATGTGACTTTGCTTCCATCACTATATAATGAGCTTCAAGCTATTGTGAAAAGTACACCAAAGTTGGATGCTTTTCCCAACTTTCTCTTTTCTCCCTCTTATATTCTGCTCGCCTAATTTTTGAGCCACTTCTCCCCTTTCTTTCTGTCCCTTCGGTTTTAGAGCGGTTATTATGCCGCAGTCCCTTCGGTTTTTAAGCGGTTATTATGCCGCAGTCCCTTCGGTTTTA
>NC_021163.2:38606597-38628653 GCF_000331145.2 Cicer arietinum | reverse complement strand
AATCGAGAAATAGTGGGGGCAGCGAACTTAGTCAAGTTCATGTGACAAGAAGCATTGAAAGCAACAAACAAGACGAAACAGAAACTCGAAGGAGTAAGAGAGTAAGAGTTGCTATAGATTATGGACCAGAATATATGGTCTATAATTTAGAAGAGGATCCTGCAAATCTTAAAGAAGCTCTGTCATCATTGGATGCAGATCTATGGCAAGAAGCTATAAACGATGAAATGGATTCTCTAGAGTCTAACCGAACCTGACATTTAGTACACTTGCCTCTTGGTTGCAAACCATATTGAAAAAGAAACTAAAACCCAATGGAATGATTGATAAAATACAAGGCACACCTTGTAGCCAAAGGTTTTAGACAAAGAGAAAATATAGATTTATTCGAGACTTTTCCACCGATCATTAGAATAACATCCATTAGAATACTCATATCACTAGCAGCTATTCTTAACCTGGTGACACACCAAATGGATGTTAAAACAACTTTTTTTAAAAGGTGATTCGGAAGAAGAAATCTATTATGGAGCAACCTAAAGGTTTTTTAATTCAAGGACAGGAATACAGGGTATGTATGTTAGATAAATCCATGTATGGTCTTAAATAAGCTCCAAAGAAATGGCATGAAAAGTTTGAGAAATGGCATGAAAAGTTTGATAACTTTATTATATCGAATGAGTTTAAAGTGAATGAAAGTGACAAATGTATTTATTACAAATTTGAAAATGGCATTTGCACTAACATATGTCTCTATGTAGACGAGATACTCATATTTGATTCAAACATTCATACTGTAAATATTTTGAAATCATTGTTGTGTAACAACTTTGATATGAAAGACCTCGGAGAAGCAAATGTAATCCTTGGAATCAAGATTACTAGGTCAGAAAAGGGAATTTCTTTGGATCAATTTCACTATGTTGAAAATATCCTAAAGAAATATAATTACTTTGACTATAAACCTGCTTGCACACCATATGATCTAAGTGTGAAACTTTTCAAGAACACTGGTGAAGGTGTTAGACAAACTGAATATGCGAGCATCATTGGCTGCCTCAGGTATGCCACTGATTGTACTAGACCCGACATTGCCTATGTCGTGGGATTATTGTGCAGGTTTACGAGTAGACCTAGTATGGAGCATTGGCACGCTATGGAAAGAGTCATGAGATACCTAAAAAGGACCATGAGTCTCGGATTACATTATCGAATATTTCCTACTATCCTTGAAGGATACAATGATGCTGATTGGAATATCTTATCAGATGACTCCAAAACAATCGATGACTATATTTTAATATAGCGAGTGGTGATGTATCTTGGAAATCAAAGAACAGACGATATTGGCTCAGTCCACTATGAAGTCTGAAATGATAGCACTAGCTACTACTAGTGAAGAAGCAAGCTGGTTGAGATGTTTTCTAGTTGAGATCCCTATATGGAAAAGATCTATGACAGATGCGTTGATCCACTGCGATAGTACCGCGACTATTGCGAAGATTGAGAATCGTTACTACAACGATAAGGTTAGAGAATTACTTTCGAAATGAGCTGTTATTGTGGATCATGTACGCACTGATGAAAATTTAGTTGATCCTTTGACGAAAGGATTAGCTAGAGAGAAAGTCCAAAATACATCCAAAAGGATGGGACTAATGCCTATAGATAAATGAGTCACTTATGATGGTAACCCGACCTAAAAGACTGGAGATCCCAAGAATTAGGTTCAATGGGTAATAACAAGTCATAGTGATATGAGATGAACATGCTATTATTTATATGAGAAGCATGATTCCTGAAGCGATAAAAGGATGAGATAATAGAAACTCTTAATGAGATCTATACTCTATATGGAGTGGGGTACCTAGTGGCTACAGGAGTACTCTTGATAGACTCACCTACGTGAATGTGGAAGTGGGGGCCGCTTCCTATGGAATTTCGAGGCAGAATTCCTAGAGCGTTCACTAGACTGGGATACACGTGCAGGGCCCTAAATGCACGGGCTTTTTAGAATACACCTAATGAAAAGGTTGTGTGTGGGTTTGATGTCAGAGATAGAGTTCAAAACTACGGTTACTCTTGTTGAATCTGAATCTTACTCGCTATGCAAAGGTTCAAGTCGAAAGACACCTTTGTTTATGCATGATCTTATAGAAGCACTTGATGCTATATGAAGAAACTTTTTTTTTAACTTGATGCTATTTTAAGAAACTTTTTTTTTAAATTCAAGTGGGGGATTGTTGGAATATATGTATGTTATAGTGTGAATTTAAAAATGTGTTGAAGTCTCACACAATTCTATACATACTAAAGTCCTACATTGTTTAGAAAACATATGTGACTTTGCTTCCATCACCATATAATGAGCTTCAAGCTATTGTGAAAAGTACACCAAAGTTGGATGCTTTTCCCAACTTTCTCTTTTCTCCCTCTTATATTCTGCTCGCCTAATTTTTGAGCCACTTCTCCCCTTTCTTTCTGTCCCTTCGGTTTTAGAGCGGTTATTATGCCGCAGTCCCTTCGGTTTTTAAAGCGGTTATTATGCCGCAGTCCCTTCGATTTTAAAGCGGTTATTATGCCGTAGTCCCTTCGGTTTTAAAGCGGTTGTTATGCCGTAATTCTTTTGGTTTTTTGAGCGGTTGTTATGCCGTTGTTCTTTTGTTTTTAGAGCGGTTGCTATGCCGTAATCACTTTGTTTTTAGAGCGGTTATTATGCCGTAGTCCATTCGTTTTTTTTTGTCTTTTTGAGCGGTTATTATACCGTAGTTATGAATGGTCATAGTACCATATTGAGAGTGGCTTAAACTGCCATATTGAGGGTGTAATTCTAGAACGGTTTTCTACGGTGCAGTGGAACTCCGATACAGTGAATCTGGGCTGTTTTATCCTGGGGACTTCGTAGTTGATAGTCTGCCTTGCACAATTTGGGCAGTGCCGCAAAACGTCTTAAAGAGAGCGACCTAGTCCGCGACTCAACCCAGTAATATCTTCGGTGGCATAAATTGTGAATTTTAAATAGTTTTTGAAATTCAAAATCCAACAGAAACTTTTATTTATTTTCATAAAATTTATTTATAAAAATCAAATATTTGTTGAGTTTAGGGTTACCAAGTAGCGGTGGAAGAACTATCTAATAATGTTTTGTATGGGTTAAAGGAAATGGAGTTTTAGACCCTTAGGAAAATAAAGTTTATGCAAAGAGAGCATTGAAATTTTTTAGTAGGAAAGACTTGGAGAAAGATTCACATGCATGTTTCAAAGATCTTATTTGAAAATTGGGACATTATAATATGAAAATTGTTTAGAAATTGTTGGATGAATTGTTAGAAGAAGTTTGTCAAAGAAAAAAAAAAGATTTTGAAGAAGTTTCTTTTTGAAGAAGTTTTGAAGATTATGGATGATACATTGAAGACATGTATTCTAGGTTCAGTAAATCAAGTCAAGAAACATGTGAGAACTTGAGAGATATGATAACATAAACTTCGTTTGTTATTGACTTGGGTTGATGTCAGAGACTTTGGACCATAGTCTTGGTGACTTGAAATAATTAATGTATGAATTAGTCCATAGTCTTGGTGTCGTCGTATAAAACGTAGACTTTGATGTCACTCAAAAAGGAGTTGTATAGCTTAAGCTATGACCAAAACACTTTGTAAAGGCCAGTCAAAAAACTCAACACATAGTTCAAATTCATCACTAATTTATACTAGGAAAATGAACTAATTAGACTTTGGACCAAACACAAATTGTAGATAATTGAATTACTTTCTAAAGTTAAAAGAATAAAATTTATTGGATGTGTAAAAGATCAACTTTTGTCTTAAAACCACAAAGAGATCACTAACAAAGTTCAAAAGGTTGAGAATGATATTTAACGGTAGGAAACAAGATTACCTATACCTAAGGTCATACTTTAATACTAATGTAAAATCAGTAATACTTCCATAGTTTGAATCAAAATGAGTCAGTGTCTACTGAAATGGATTTTACTCAAATGTTTTAAGGATGATTTTGTTGCAAGTAATAATAAAAAAGTAAGACTAAGTGTCGAACTCAAGAATTGCGTTATACTATCGAATAAAAATTAATTACTAAAATTTCCTCTTGCTTATCTTCTTCTACCACAACATTAAAGTCATCTTCAATCTTCAACTTCTCCTCCATCTTCTCAAACTCAACCACTTGCTCAAATAACCTCTCACACTAATTTTCAAATCTTTCAATTGAAACCCTGTTAATCTTCATGAATTCAACCAAAATATCATTGTTGTGAAAGTCCATGTCATCTAATTCTTTGGATATAATTTGAGGAGGTAGAATTTGTTTCCAATTGATCTTTTTCATGTAACATGCATCGTCTTCTACATCTACGACCAATAGATCTTCATCTTTTGGTGGTGGGACATAGTAATCATAACAAATTCCAATCATATGTCCTTCCTTGTAAAACTCACACCTTATAGGCCACATCTAAATGAGATTTTTTTCAAATGAAGATTTGTCCCTAAATTATGTATAACTCAACAAATATTAGACAAGTCGCATACTCTTCCAATACTTGTAGAATATAAACATTAAAATCTTTCATGCTCTACGGTAGATAGTTATCTCAAACAAAGAACAAACAAACCACTAACACATGACATTAGCAAACTCAAAAAATAAAAATAGAAAACAAAAATAAAAATAAAGATAAAAAGTAGGAGTTTTTTTTTTCTAAATTAAAAATAAAAGAAAAACAAAAATTATATTGCTAAACAAAAAACTCCAATTAAGTAAACACATTATAACTCAATAGTGATATGACAAACTCCGACAACAACATCAAACACTTGATAGCGTTTCAACAAATATACTGAATTATTGTAAGTAATAATAAAATAATAAGACCGAGTGTCGAACTCAAGGATTGTGTTGTACTATCAAGTTAAAACTGATTATTAAAAATGAACAAAATGTTTCTCAATTGATTGAATAATTTTGAAACTAACAAGTGTAATAATATTGAACTTTTCTAATAAGAAAAATGTCAGGGATGAGTTTCACTTCAAATCAAACCTTGGTTTGCAATTTGATCCTAGTTACTATATTTCTTTATTGAACTATTATCGAATTCTCTTACTATTCTTGTTCTAATTCCTTAGTGTGACAAAACCTTTAACTACAAAGTAATCCGAAGATTATATTAACTAGGACATTAGCAAACTCAAAAAATAAAAATAGAAAACAAAAATAAAAATAAAAATAAAAAGTAGGAGTTTTTTTTCTAAATTAAAAATAAAAGAAAAACAAATATTTTATTGCTAAACAAAAAACTCCAATTAAGTAAACACATTATAACTCAATAGTGATATGACAAACTCCGACAACAACATCAAACACTTGATAGCGTTTCAACAAGTATACTGAATTATTGTAAGTAATAATAAAATAATAAGACCGAGTGTCGAACTCAAGGATTGTGTTGTACTATCAAATTAAAACTGATTATTAAAAATGAACAAAATGTTTCTCAATTGATTGAATAATTTTGAAACTAACAAGTGTAATAATATTGAACTTTTCTAATAAGAAAAATGTCAGGGATGAGTTTCACTTCAAATCCAACCTTGGTTTGCAATTTGATCCTTGTTAATATATTTCTTTATTGAACTATTATCGAATTCTCTTACTATTCTTGTTCTAATTCCTTAGTGTGACAAAACCTTTAACTACAAAGTAATCCGAAGATTATAATTAAGTTTTATAGTACAAGAATTCTCTTATTAAACTATTTCCTCTGCAAATGATTCAATTGGTTTCATGACCTGCGTCTATTCCTAGACTACAATATCATGAATTTTTTATCTCAAGCATTCGTAAAGTCAACTTTCATTTCAAAATAAGAATCGCAAAATAATTTAAAGTTGATTAAACAATAAAAAACATTAAGCACAAATATGAGAAAAATAATTCAATAACTCATTCATATAACTAGAAATCAAATCAAAGAAATAAGAGTTTTATCTTGTTTCACTCATCCCTAACAAAAAAGGTTTAGTTACTCATAACAAAGATACAAAAGATATAGATTAAAGAAGAATTATAAGAAAAATTCATGAATGATTCTTAATAAGACTCCTTCAATGGTGTTACAACCAGCCTCCTCCAACTTTCTCTGTTAGGGCAGAAGTCTCAAAATTTCAAAATAGCCAACAAGATACCTAGAAATTGAGAAAAATGCACTTTTATGAATTTTGATATGCGTCATACACCCTCGCGCATGCCAGGGGCGCTCTTGCACAGAAGCAGAAATGCACCCCATGTCCAATCATTTGCACTCCAGCGCACAACAACTATTGTATGGCGTTTAATACATTTGGATCATTTTCTAAGTCCGAATTTGATTATGATGTCTTCATAAAAAATGTAGCTATGAGTCTTAGGTTTCATTTGCACTTTGGTGGACTCCAATTGGACTACTACAACTTCATATATGGCTGAGGTACTCCACATAGGTGATATTGGTTTCTCACAAAAAATCCAGCGCTACACTTAAACAACACAATACTACAAAAATCTCCACATAACCAAGGAAGTAAGAACATAAATGTTTCATTAAATCGGAGAACTAAAATAAACAAACTATCTTAAATAAATCTATTAACTAACTAATGATTAAAGATAAATAACACTAAAAACCATAAAAAATATGCATATAATGAAATGCTATCAACTTTCTCAAAGGTGTGTCTTAAGCAAGAACAATAAGAACAAGCAAGAGCTCAAGGTTGTGATTGTTGGAACTAAAAAAATGGGTAATGGAGGTTAGGTCTCCAGAATTTCGTATAGGGTTGGAGGGGAAGAAAAGTAAAAAGAAAACTTGATGAAATCCTTAAGCTTCGCACTATGATGCGAGCTCTGAGTTTGCAAATTTGTAATGTCTTGCATAGCTAGACGTACTCTTCAGTTGTATCCGTGAAGTATCTAAGAAGTATTAGATGAATTATTTATAAAAATAACAATTGTGATACTTCTATGATACATATCTGCGGAATATCGATTATGTGGTTAATTTTGCTAGAACTTTTCAATCATTAGTTAAAATTATATGAAGAAGTTTTGTATATAGAAGACACTAAAAATTGTTAGACACAAAGGTCAATCAAGAAAGACAAAAACTACTGCAAGATGTTGAATTTAAAGATAATAAGTTTTTGGTACATTGATTCAAGATATTTATTTGGTCTATTTGTAGTATTTCATAGGATTGAGTTGTTGAATCATTTAAAATAAGAATGTCTAATCAAAATGATCCACACAAATGATGCTTTTAATGTAGTTTCAACTCAGACATAATCAAAATAGTGCAGTAACTATTTATCAAAACAGCAGAATCCTTGGCCATAATGTACTGTTTAGAAACAACAGTACGATCACACCATAACAATAAAATAACACAAATATTTGAAACAACTCATGCATAATTAATTTGTTGCTAGTAAAATAATAGGAAATACTTGAGGTATCACCCCCTAAAAACTTCAACAACCAATCACCCATCAAAATAAATAACTTCAGTCTAACAAAGTTTGGCAAATTCAGAAGTATTGTCTTACAAAATAAAATAAACATTTCCAATTCGCATTCTATATTATTATCCAATTTCTTTCAGATTTTTCCACTATAGAAGCAACTGCTACAAACCTGTCACATAAAACTACTATTAAATTAGATAATTTTATCAAATTAAAAGGACCAACTCAAGGCTCCAAATTCAAACAAAACCCTATAGTCAATCTATACTAGAAAATCATTTCTTGACTCTACACACAACACCAACACCAAAGAATCCAAATATCTCCCAAGATGTTCACGGTAATAAATAATTAACATATGAATTCATGGCCAGCATAAACATATTGATTTTCTAGAGAAAAGTAATTTCAATACCAAAGTAACTTGAGAGTGAAACAAGAACAAAGCTACTATAAATATCACATTGTTTCAAGTATTGTTTACAACAAATCATATGAAAAAAGTTATATTCTCCCTGTAACTTGATTCTTGTACTTATGAAGGTTTGCCCTTCTATAACTAATTAAACTTACCCTTTGTGTACAATGCACTTAAAGACAAGAAATTCATATGTACTATGTAGCAAAACAAAATTTGTGGAAAGGATTACATTCCTACAATTTACTCTTATAAGTGCAGCCAAATGCCTAGACACGCATGCACCTTGATTTTACCTTTTACAACTAAGTTAAATATCATTTAAAATACTCAATTATGTATAGCGCATTACTCATCAAAATAGATTTGCAGTTGAACTTCACTCATTTCTACTAATAATAACTTATCATCTTCATTATAACATTTATAACTCAAGCATCCATTGTAACTAGGCTATGATGCAATCATTAACATTTTTATTGACTTTCAAGGATATCTCATATTTTAAAGTTATTATCTAAGTAGAAATATATTGATTTTTACAAGTATGTACGAGGATTAATTCAAAGAATAACGTAACCTTAAGTCCAATAATATTAAGAAAAGTGTCCTATAAAATTAATTTGGCTTTTTACTCTAACTTCATACACCAAATCAAATAAGTTGAAATTATTCTTGACATGAGTAGTGTTATAGGAGCATAAAAAACTATTGTGGCTTATTTGAATTTGCATTCATGCCAGAGTATAAGTTTTAAAACTAACCTTATCAAAAGTCCATAATTTGTTTACTCAATCACATAGCTTCTCTTCGAGAATAATAAGAGGTTGATCATCTCCCTTTTCACACCTTAAAACTACAAGGTTGTCAATTTGAAGGGAATCTTCAAGCAACACCAAACTATTAGTGTGTGGAGGACAACTAAGCATGTACTTTTTGAATGCAGCTCCATGTCAACAGTGAAAGAAAGTGTTAGTATAAATGTTATTTAGGATAACATAATCATTTTTAAATGGGGGAGTAATGGTAGATATGGTTGTGGTTTCTGTAACCAAGAGGAATAGTAATGGAAAATAGCATACTCCACTCTCCTTGCTTCACCCAAACGTTAAACAAATCATATTTGCTATGGTTGCAAACATACAAACATCCTTTGATTCCTCCTAAACTAATATAGTCCTCCTCAAACTTAATCATCTGATTTTCCCTTACACCATATAGAGTGCAAGGAATTTGATCAAAACTCTGAGTTTTGAGGTCGAAAATTCTATTGATCTTTTGTTTGGCTCACTTAAAAAACCAACAACAAAATAAAATTTCTCTAAAAAATAGGCAGGATAATTATCAATACTTACAATGTAATTGTTGTTTCCGATATTGATCCATCCCGATATTCCAAAAGTGCATATTTTCACTTGAGTAATATTAGTTTTTACTTTGTAAATCCTCACCACTATATACAATTTATGTTCCTTGTCACATCATAAACCAAAAACAACATAAATAAAATCATAGAATAAAAGTGGGTTTAAACATTTGTCATTTGTGACCTCCATATATTCTACTAGGTTTGCCCACAAAAACTGAATCTCTATCTCTATCATTGAATATGTACAACATTCTTTCGCACGAGTTAGTTATAGAAAATCGACGTTCGATAAACTTTTTTCCAATGCACATACAAAATCACGGGGGAAGATTTGACGGGAAAGGATTGCAAATTTATAAAGTAAATTTGAATTGATCCTGTCAAAAAAGTTTTCTAGCATTTGAAGGATTCTTGTTTCCATCTGACGTTCCTCATTCATAATAAAGAGTACCACTAATGCATGCTTAAAATTGAACTCTCTAAAACTAATATCGAGAAATTCCTTTTTCCATCGCTTTTAAATGCCAAAAAGGATCTTGAAGGGAATTTTACCCATATCCCATGAGTGCATTCTAGAGGTAGATAGTCAAACATTGTAACAACATCAGCATCGTCAACAGTAGCGTCAAAAACATCAATAATAAAGGATTCAAGTAGATGATTTTCATTTTGTTCTTCTATCTGAAATGTAAAATGTGTTATTGATATGATTCTTGATTATAGGAAGAAAAGAAAAATGCAAACCATATACCTTCAACAGACACTTCTCATAAGCAAACATAAGAGAAGTTCTTAACAAATGTTTTTGTTTTTGTTTTCTTCTCTCTCTCAAATGTATGGTTGCATACCACTCTAGACTAGACTAAATCTAAAAATGTAGTATCAAATATGCATCCCCAAATAATGATGACTTTGTGAGGTGCTTTTTGTGTGCATTTTCCTTAGTAATGCATTTTTCTTTTTGTCTCATTTGCATAAATCTTATGTGTGAGTGTGTGTATGAGAGTTTATTTACTCACTCTTATTTCAATTATAATTATTAGAAGAGAAAATACATAGTAATCTTTAGTTTATTAAAGATGATACTTACATGTAGATAGTTTTTATTTTTTATTTTTATTTCATGTCAAAATGTATTTATTAACTTACTCCTAATTATTATTATTAATAATACAGTCATCTATCGAGACATTATGAAATTCATGCAAGAAGCTTTTTAGAACATTTTCATTAAATATAGATATAGATTAGTTGTCTTTTGCTTATATTTGAAGCCAACAAAGATAGATATCCAAAGTCATGGAAATGCAGACGTTGTTAACGAAAAAAACATAGAACATCGACATTGATACATACACATGAATATATTCATTTATCTATTAGGATTAAATATATAAACATTGTTTATAAATTTGAGAATCTTGTATCTAAATTGAACAATTTTTTTTTATAATGCATAAAATTAAAAAACAAAATATAATAGTTTTCCACCTTCCTTCGTTTACTTTCGAAGATATGTATGACATGTGTTTAACGTATGTTGAAGCAAAGACAAAAAATATATTAACATTTGTCTGATTTGTCATACTCATGTAGTACGAAAGTTATACGGGTGTTTTTATCCTTTAATATATTGTAAGCATAATTAAATTTTATTATTTTGCAATATTAATTTTTAATAGTGTGGTGACATCTCAATTATTTTGCACCGATATGTTATGGAAGAATTAATCTCAATTTTAAAATAAAGTTACATATTGACTATATGAGTAATTTTGCAAATAATTAAGTTCAATTAGTGTTGATCAACATTTGGTCAAAGCAAAAGTATGTACATAAGATATTTGATATAAATTCAAATATGTTTTCTAATTTAAGACTATAAAAAAATTTGATACAAATGAAATGGTTTATCAAAAATGGTACTAGTACTCAACAAAAATAGAGCGCACGCCTGCGCCTACTACCTATAGTCTAGGCTGAGTAGCAGCAAATGTTTGCATATTATATAATGATTGCTTATTTGTTTGGGGTGTGGTGTGTGCATAATTGCTTTTTATGGTTCTCTTTTCATAATTACACTTAACTATACAAATATGATAAAAACTAATCCCTTCTTGGATATTTGGTTGATTAGTAGATATCAAATCACAAAACCAAGTTTTATTAAAAAGTACAGACAAGAAAATAAATTTTCTATGCAATATAGATAAGATAATTATCAATACTTACAAGGTTATTGTTGTTTTCGATATTGACCCATCATGAGATTCCAACAGTGCATATTTCCACTTGAATAATATTATTTTTTACTTTGTAAATCCTCAGCACCTTATACAGTTTAAGTTTTTTGTCACAGTAGAAACCAAATCCAACATAAATGAAATCATAGGATAGGTGAGTTTAAGCATTTGTCATTTGCGACCTCCATATATTCTACTGTGATACAGTTGCACAACATAACCGACTCTCTATCTCTATCGTTGAACATGCATAACATTCCACCGCACGAGTTAGCCATGAAAATTGACGTTCGATAAAGTTTTTTCCGATGCACAAAAAAAATCACGGGTGGAGATGTGACGGAAAGGGATTGAAAATGTCCAAAGTAAATTTGAATTGATCTCGTCAAAAAAATTTTCTAGCATGTGATGGGTTCTTGTTTCCACCCCACCTTCGTTGTTCATAATAAAGAGTACCATAGACGCATGCTTGAAATGGATCTACCTAAAATTAATGCCAAGAAGTTCATTTTTAAATCACTTTTAAATGCAGAGGATTGCAGAAAGACTCTCGAGGGGAAGTTTGGTCCATATCCCATCAGTACATTTATGTGGTAGATAGTCAAACATTGTAACAACATCATCATCAACATAAGCCTCAAGATCATCAAAAACAAATGATTCAACCAGTTGATTTTCATTTTGTTCTTCCATCTGAAATGTAAAATGTGTTATTGATATGATTCTTTATTATAGGAAGAAAAGAAAATGCAAACCATATATTGTAAGACATGTGCTTCCCTGATCATGTTTTTGATTTAATTCCCAAACATACAATACATATGAATTATTTGATTGATCTAATGATTTGAATTGAGAAACATTTCAGGCAAACAAGCAAACACTATACACTCGGAACAAAAGCTTGGAACTCAAGGAATCAACCAAAATTGGAGGATGTGCTTGAGAAAGATGCAAATATGTATAGCGTGATTAGTAGTTATTTTAGTAGACTAATCACTATAGTTTCATACTTAAGTATTTGCCAAAGAGAGTAAATATTTCAACTGATAAGTCAATTGATGAATCAATTAGGCAATCGATTGTCTGACTCAGAACAAAAGTTTTTTTACTAAGTAAATCGATTGGGAAATCGATTACTTAAAGGCTTTTAGTGAAACCTGAGTTCTGGGCTTAATCCAATTAATTGGACAATCGATTGGGACATCAATTTAGTAATCGATTTTGTGATTCACAGAACCAACCACTTACTGAATCAATCGATTGGCAAATCAATTGTGAAAAAGTTTTTCATCAGGAATGAGTTCTGCGATCAACCAAATCGATTGGACAATCAATTGAATTAAGTTTCTTAAACTGCAAGTTTTGTGGCAATCGATTAGGTAATCGTTGAAAGAATGAACTGGTTAATCATTTATCAGAAACATGGTGCATAATGGATTGGCACATCGATTTCAACCAAAATAACTGAGCTAGTGTAACAAGCCAAATCGATTGGATTAAAACATTGGAGTCACTGTGACCAGTCAAGTCGATTGACAAATCGATTGCATGAAAATGTCTGAGTCACTGTGATCAGCCAAATCGATTGAACTAAATGTTTGAGTTATAAGAAGAACTCAGCTCATTGCCAAATCGATTATGACTATGAATATACGTCGATTGAGCAGTTGATTGTTTTGATCTTGTTGTTTGAACAAAACACCTATAATCGATTACTCAATCGATTCTAATATAATCATAGTATCAGTTTCTGATTTATGCATTAAAAGAATCGATTGGCAAATCGATTCATGGTTATATTTTCAAGATTCAAGAAAAACAAGAAGTGCGATAATCGATGGGGCAATCCATTAAGCTGGTTTTAAACTTTTATAAAATCGATTGAGCAATCGATTGACCTGATGTTTTTCTGAATATATATAAGCTGATTCAATCACATTTTCTAACAAGTGTTACACATTTTCAAACAACCAATACACTACACTTGAAACAATTATTCATTACACGTTTTCACAATAGAGAAACCAGGAAAAACACTTTGAAAGAAATAATTGTTACCACACACAAAATACTCATTTTGCAAATCCTTTTGTGTGAAATTCATATTGTGATTAATTCATCATCATTTGTCCTCTTATTATCTTTTCTGTAAAAACAATATGTAAAGAAAGTTCTGGAAATCCAGTAGTGTAAACTGGTGACTATCTTTGTTGGTGAGTGTTCATCAAGAAGAAGTTTCATCTTGATCTCGTGAGGGTTCGGCGAGTAACTCCAGGGATAAGGTGGCATTGTAATAGAAGCGAGTGAGTTGGATAGATAGGCCATGTGTGAGCTGGAAAATCTGTAAAACGTACTCAAGTCAATTCTATTGGAAAGGCTGAAATCTGGTTTAGATTTTAGGACTGGATGTAGGCTATCAAACTGATAACCGAACCAGTATAAATCCTGGTGCATGATTTCCTCTCTCTCTTTTTACTTTTCATATTAATCTTGCATGTGATTATAAAACTTCCGTTGTGAATAAACTGTTTGGATCTTTTACTGTTAAAATAGGAATTAATATTAAACAGATTGAATTTGATTTTTAATTCATCACTTAGGAAAGAATTAGATAATCTTGTTGATAACAATTCTCATATATTTTTAACAAATAGAGGCCATAATTTCCTACATATATCATCAAAAGACACTTCACAGAAGCAAACCAAACATAAATTCTTAACAAATGTTTTATTGCCTTCTTTTTTCTTAAATGTAATTGTTTTCTTCTCTTTCAAATGTTTGCTTGCATAACATTCTAGGCTAGACTAAAACCATAAACGTAGGTTTAAATATCATTTTTCTATTAAGATTAAATATATAAATATTTTTTTATAAATTTGAGAATCGTGTATTTCGAAATTGAACAGCTTTTTTTACAATGCAAAAACTAAAAATAAAATATAATAGTTTTCCACATTCCTTCATTTACTTTCGAAGATATGTATGAAATGTGTCTAACGTGTGTTGAAGCAAAGACAAAAAATATATTAATATTTTCCTGATTTTACATACACACGTAGTACAAAAGTCATACAGGTGTTTTTATCCTTTGATATATTGTAAGGATAATTAAATTTTATTGTTTTGCAATATTAATTTTTAATAGTGTGGTGACATCTCAATTATTTTACACCGATATGTTATGTAAGAATTAATCCCAATTTTAAAATAAATTTACATATTGACTATAGGAGTAATTTTGCAAATAATTAAGTTCAATTAGTGTTGTTCAACATTTGGTCAAAGCAAAAGTATGTACATAAGATATTTGACATTAATTCATAAGATAGAGGTGAGTTTAAGCATATGTCATTTTTGACCTCTATATATTCTATTGTGATAAGGTTACAATAAATAAACGACTCTCTATCTCTATCATTGAATATGCACAACATTCCGTCGCACGGATTAGCTATGAAAATTGGCGTTCGATAAAGTTTTTTCCGATCCACAAAAAAAATCACGGGTTGAGATTTGACGGGAGGGGATTGCAAATTTCTAAAGTAAATTTGAAATGATCCCGTCAAAAAAGTTTTCTAGCATGTGATGGGTTCTTGTTTCCATCCCACCTTTCTCGTTCATAATAAAGCGTACGAAAAAATGCATGCTTGAAATGAAACTCCATAAAACTAATAACAAAAAGTGCTTTTTCAATTGATTTTAAATGCGGAGGATACCAGAAAGGCTCTCGAGGGAAAGTTTGACCCATATCCCATCAGTGCATTCTTGTGGTAGATGGTCAAAATTGTAACAACATCAGCAAAATCAACATCATCAACAACAACATTGAAGAACATCAACAACAACAACAACAAAGGTTTCAACCAGTTGATTTTTATTTTATTCTTCCATCTAAAATGTAAAATATGTTATTGATATGACTCTTGATTACATGAAGAAAAGAAAAACGCAAACCATATATCTTCAAAAGATACTTCACAGAAGCAAACCAAAGAGATGTTCTTAACAAATATTTTCTTGCTTTTTTTTTTTTCACAAATGTAATTTGTTTTCTTCTCTCTCTCAAATGTTTGCTTGCATAGCACTCTAGGCTATGCTAAAATATAAAACGTAGTATCAAATATGCATATCCAAATAATGATGACTCTATGAGTTGTTTTTTGTGTGCATTTTCCTTTTTAATCCATTTTCCTTTTTATCTCATTTGCATTAATCTTGTGTGTGAGTGTGTGTATGAGAGTTTATTCACTCACTCTTGTTTCAATTATTATTATAAGAAGAGAAAAAACATAGGCTTAATTGCACTTTTGGTCCCCCTATTATAGGTGAAAATTGAAAGTAGTCCCCCCATTTTGTTTGTCCCCAGTTTTAGTCCCCCAAACAGAATTTGAGTCCAAATCATGATGAGTTGTCAATTTTTTTAATGATGTGTCAATAAAAGGGTGACGTGGCAGACGCTTATGTGGAATAAACTCATTATTATATTATTTATGATTAAAAAATATAATTTATATTTTTAAAAACTATTATTATAATTGTGACAATATTTTTAGAAATACAATTTAATTATTAAAATTAAGTTAAAAGAAAAACACCTAAAATCATGAACCCTAAACAAATCAAAATAAAAAACATTCACTCATGAACCCTAAAATCATTCTGGATTTCTTCCTCCTTAACAACACGATCAACATGGCCTCCATCTCTGCCCTCAACATTGCGCTCAACTTCCTCCTCAACAGTTTCATCAACAAAGCTCTCAACTTGACCCACTCTCTCCGCCCTTGCAATTTCAGACACCTCAACTTCTTACTACTAGCCTATCGCCTAGAGCCAAGCTTCGACCGCGACTGCTCGTCACTTCTGGGCGCCTTGTTCCGTCACCAGAGATCCAAGTCAGCACCGGCAAAGATCTCTTGATTCCTTGCGGCCGGGCCGGCTTGGAAGCAAGCTACCTGTCGCCTATCTCACCCCCTTTCTTATTATTAGTAAGATAGGTTGCCCCTTTCCCCTTTCTCTAAGAAGAAGGTAAGCATCCCTCACTGCCGATCGCCTTCAGCTGGGTCTGGGTGAGCCTTCGCTCTTTGGATCGTCTTCTGCCCAATGTCAATGTGGTGCCCTCCCGTTTTTGGTTCCCATTGAGTTTACCTTGTTTACAGGTCGACCCCATGGCAGCAAGAAAAAAAAAGGCGATCTTGTGCTATACTTCGGTGATCTCTTTCCTACCAAGGCACGCAAAGGAACGTAATAACTTCACACGAAAAAGAGCTGGTACTCGTGCGAAACTTTGGGCTGTGTTTAGGGGTGTAATTAAAATTATACGAAAAATAAAAAGTTTGGTTTCATACTTTCATCTTCACAGCGTGAGCTGAAAATGAAATGAGATTTTGAGACTTACCTCTCTCTGTAAGACGCCACCTCTCAGCTTTGATCCGGTAATCATCTCTCTCTCCTTTCCTTTTTCAATCGACGTCACGCTCAAAATACCAATTTCACCCTTTCAAACATAACCCATTTTTCAATTTTCGCAAATTTGTTTTGAGTTTGTTTGGATTCGCCGATTTCAACTGATTCAGCTAAAATTTCTTCTATTTTGCTTACATTCACGAAGGTTTTAGGTGATTTTTCGTGTTTTACAGTGTTAATTAATAATTAACGATATGTAGTTTTAGGATATTCGTAAAAAGGCAGGATTTTTCTTTTTGGGTTTTGTTTTTTATTATTAAAGAAAAAATGGGGTTAATCTATCTATTTGATCATAGATTTTGGGATGGTTACTCATTACTTGGTCATGAAAAGTTTAAGGTCGGGTACAAGGAAGAAGATAGAAAACTTTAAGGTTTTGAATACTTTCCTGTTCGTCATGACTAAAACTGGGGACAAACAAAATGGGGGGACTACTTTCAATTTTCACCTATAATAGGGGGACCAAAAGTGCAATTAAGCCAAAAACATAATAATCTTTCGTTTATTACTGATGATTCTTAAGTGTATGTAATTTTATTTTATTTCATGTCAAAATGTAATTACTAACTTACTCTTAGTTATTATTATTAATAATACAGTCATTTGTCGTGACTTTAAGAAATGATGCAAGAATATTTTTAAAACATTCTCATTAAATATAGATATAGATTAGTTGTTTTTTTGCTTATATTTGAAGCCAACAAAGATATATATCCTAAGATATGGAAATGCAGACGTTGTTAATGTAAAAATCATAGAACATCGACATTGATACATACACAAATAGATATTCATTTCTTTTTTATCAGGATTAAATATATAAACATTGTTTATAAAATTGAGAATCGTGTATCTAAATTGGACAATTTTTTGTTTCCATGCAAAAAATTATAAAACAAAATATAATAGTATTCCACATTCCTTCATTTATCTTCGTATATATGTATGAAATGCGTCTAATGTGTGAGGAAGCATAGACAAAACATTGATTAACATTTGTCTGATTTGTCAGACACATGTCATGCGAAAGTTATACGGGTGTTTTTATCCTTTGATATATTATGAGTATAATTGAATTGTATTATTTTGCAGTATTAATTTTTAATAGTGTGGTGACTTCCCAATTTTTTTACATTGATATGTTATGTAAATAATTAATTCCAATTTTAAAATAAAGTTAAATATAAAAAAAATATTATCAGTTGGATAACACAAAGTAAATGGACTAGGAAAAACAACTAAAATGGATTAGAATAAGTCTAGGGAGGACAAAAATGACCTAAATGTTAGTCAAATAAAACAAACACACTTATTGGATGCACAAGATTTGTTAAACAACCAAAATGGATTTGCATAAGTCTAGGGAGGTCAAAAATGACTTAAATGTTAATCCAATGACACAGACACACTTATTCGATGCACAAGATTGGTTACAAACCCTCAATGAATTAAAATAAGTCGAAGGATGACGAAGAAGACGAAAATGACGTAAATGTTAATCTAATGACACAAACACATTTATTAGATGCACAAGATTGATTAAAAAATCAAAATCGATTAGAATAAGTCGATGGAGGACGAAAATGACTTAAATGTTAATCCAATGACTCAAACGCACTTATTGGATCCACAAGATTTGTTAAATAAACAAAACGGATTAGAATAAGTCTAGGGAAGACGGAAAGGACCTAAATGTTAATCCGATGACACATAGGCACTTATTGGATGCACAAGATTGGTTAAAAACCCTAAATGGATTAGAATAAGTCGAAGGATGACAAAATTGACCTAAATGTTAATCCAATGACCCAATCGCACTTATGGGATGTACAAGATTGATTAAAAATCCTAAATGGATTAGAATAAGTCGAAGGAAGACAAAAATGACCTAAATGTTAATCCAACGACACAAACACACTTATTGGAGTCACAAAATTAGTTAAAAAAAACAAAAATGGATTAGAATAAGCCTAGGGAGGACGAAAATGATCTAAATGTTAATCCAATGACATAAACACACTTATTGGATGCACAAGATTGGTTAAACAACTAAAATAGATTAGAATAAGCCTAGGGAGGAAGAACATGATCTAAATGTAAATCCAATGGCGCAAACACACTTATTAACGCAAACACACTTAATGACAGACGCACTTATTGGATGCACAACAGTCTTCATACTGTGAAACCAAACAAAGAGATTGTGATTTTGAAAAATTGATTCTTGCACCAAGATAGTTCTCTTGCATTGTGAACCGAGTTAGTGTTATAAATGTTTTTGACCCCTAAGTTTCAAAATCCGGCGATTTTAGTCCCTTACACTACAAAAAATGCAAATTAGCTATGTTTAAAACCGTGGTTAAACTGCCAATTGACCATGACAAGTAAAGTTAGCAATGCTAATCCTGTCTGTGGCGTTGCAATTTATTAACCACGGTTAAAATCAAAATTAGTCACACTTAAAAGAGTCGTGGTAACATATTTTTAGTCACAATTGTTTTACGGCTAGCCACGACTAAAATCGTATTATATGATAAATTGGAACGGTTTTTCTGTTTTAACTTTTGCCACAGGCCAACCGTGGCTAATGTTTTTTTTTTTTTTACTATCATTTGCAGGTATTTCATTATTTTGGTCCTAACTTCTTAACATTGTCAATATGCAAACAATCTGATTCTATAGAGTCAAACTAAACATTTTAAAATAAACTAATCAAAGTAAAAACCCATAAAATGTGTCATAAACATAACTAATTGTATATTTGCAATACACTAGGAAGACATTCTTAACAATTATAGCAACAATAACTAATTAACGTACTAAAACATCATTAACATAAAAGTCTAATGTAGTTTATACCAACAACAAAACTTAAACTAGTAGTCAAATATTCTAAAATCTTATCCATAAACTAATGAAGCATACAAAAATTGTTGACGACATCAAAATAGTCTAGAGCAACAACAAAACAATCCACTAAACATCACATTCCTTCCATTTGCAGTCCAAATAGCAGCATGTTTCTTGCATTTGCATGCAAATAACAAAAAAACACAATCCTTCCATTTGTAGTCCAATAATCAAGGTGAACATTACTCATTAATTATGAGAATTAGAACCTACCAAGTCGAAGCATAATGTAAGTAAATGTTTACTAATTAGCACTAATGAATAAGTATCATTTTAATAATATTAATCACTATGTAAAGAAATAGAACATGATATTTGCAAGTGACTTAAATTATAGATGTAAGGCAAAAACTCTTATTAACACCAACTTGTATATATTATAATTAATAAGGTGGAGGGACACCTTGGTTGAAAGTAGGTAACTCATCACCAAATTTGCTTTGCATAAAATTAAAGAGAACTTTAAGTTGATCTTGTGTTTGTGAAAGTTGCTCCTTAGTCTCTTCATATTCATTTAGCTTCTCTTTCAAAATGTGCACTTCCTTTTGTAATTCCTCAACATTTTTTTGGAAAGAGCTACCAACATTGCCAAATTGAGTGAAATGTTTGCGTGTTTTGAAAACACTTGATCCGTTGTCATACACGGGTCAAATACAAGTGATAAAATGTAGATAGAGGTAATAACTCAAGTCGTTTCGTAAGGACTTCTGATATAATAATATTAACCAAATTGAAATTTGAAATTGGAAAGGATTTTTTTTTTACTTAGATTTTTGTTTGAACAGATTAGCAAAACAATTAATCCACTGATTCGAGTTTCAAACCTATCACATATTCTATCAACGAGTTTAATTTCTAATTCGCGATTCTATTCCTCTTTGATTATAGAATTGATCAAACAAGCGTAATCATTTCTATATGAATTCAGCTTCTTTGACTGAATTAAGCATCACAATCATCGATATATTACAATTAACGATCAAACGTTGAACAATTATAATTCAATAAATTAGAAACCGAATTTTGTGAAACTAATTTAATCTATCCTATTGAGATCCAATTTAAGTAATTAGAATATCAATATAATCAAATAAACAGAAACAGAATCATGAAGCGAAATTGACATTGTAACCTGAATCTCAAGGTGTTGATGAAACTCTGAACTCGTGAATTAATCTTATGAAATTAGCAATCCATGAAATTCAAATTAAAGTAAAAAATGTTTATATGTTTTCTGAATCCGAAAATACAATGTCTAAGGAAGGAAAGAAACTCCCAATATATAGTACTCGATTTTGGACTTTAAAAACAAGTGGCTCACTATTTAAAGTTATTACAAAAGTCCAGATTACAAAATTTGCAATTTAAGCCCAGTAAAGTTCGGAATTGAGCTTTTATTCCAACATAAAATTTTTTGCTATGATATTTAGCTTTCCAATGCCTGCTCGCATGCGTCAATTCGATATCCAAAGCTCAAGTTATGGCCTATAGAGAAAGCATGAGTCAAAATGCAAATAATAAAATTATAATTCAATTTCGACCCAAAGTTTAGAAATAAGTTACAAAATTATTCTAAGATATAAAGAGCTTTTAAAATACCAAATTAAAAAGCTAGAAACATGTACCCAAATGTTATGATCAACTCTCGTGGGGGATACACGAACTCCTAAACCACGCACTCGACCTGAATGCTCAGCTCTGTACACTTTTCCAATAACATCATCTGGATAGACATTAATTACAAATATTAAGTAAAATATAAAGGACCAAAATTATATTTAAACCACAAAATTAAGAACTTAACTTTTAATAATAAACAATTATAAAGTATTCACTCAAGGCAATTATTTGTCTGTAGAAACTAACCAGAAGTAGCACTAGATAATTATATTTTAGTTTGTATTAACAATAAAGACCATAATTCATTGCTTACAAAACATATATAGGTGTTAGACAAGGAATTCAGAAGAAATAATAAAGAAAACGGAAAGGACCAGAGAAGATGATTAGAATGGAGAATATTATTTTTGTTTACTTTTGAATTTTGGTGTCTCCAAACAAGGGTGTGAAGCTTCCGAACTGTCGTGTCTGCAATTAATATATATATATATATATATATATATA
>NC_021163.2:38602741-38606364 GCF_000331145.2 Cicer arietinum | reverse complement strand
TATATATAATTAACTCAAAATAAGAACTTTAGCGTTTTACTAGCAAAAGTTGAATACAATAGAAATAGATAAACTCTCGCATAAAGAGTGTGATAGAACTCAGCAAAAAGATAAAAAATTGAAATAAATATTGAATTATCTTAACAGATTAATTTGCGGATAAGCGTAATTTTTGCTTCCTAGTTCGTTGGTCCTTAGTTATTATCCATTTCTCCATTTTTGCATGATCATATAAATGTCGAGCCATATCAACATGATTAGTACGCGTAGAAGCACACACCATAGCCGAGAAAGTGATAGCATCGGGTTCACACCCCAAACCCGACATTTTCTCAAACCACTTAACAACCTTATCATGTAAAGTAGTCATTCTAGCACAGTTAATCATAGTAGTAAATGTAATGTTATTTGGCTTTACTCCTCTTTGAAGCATTTTATCAAACACCTTCTGTGCTTCTTAAAAATCCTTACATTTCCAAAACACTTGAGTGTCCCATTGTAAAGAACCACCCCATTGTCTCTAGCATGTTGAACTTTATCCCTAAGGTAATTAAGAACAATAGGTGCAGTTTTGAGATTTTTCATCTTATCAAGAATGAAAACAACATCATATAAGCACCGAGCCATTCTCCATGTTTGCTTCCTAGATACTATTATATCAAAATCAACATAATCATAAGCTTAGTGAAGTGAAAGAAAAAACAAGACATTACATCATATAAACTTCTAAACCTAAAATGATTATTATCAACTCTACATTTACTAATCACTATCAAAATAGTTATTATCAAACTAAACTATCAAAATGGTTATAATCAAACTAAACTTATTATAAAAAAGGTATTACCTCATTCTATTGATTTGTTTTTGTCAAATATACTCACATCACATAAACAACTAAACCTAAAAAATTAAAATCAAAGAGATTTGGAGTTTTTACCAGAGAGAATGAAAGAGAGCAGCTCGAGAGTTCTTGGCAATGGATGGGTCGCGTCATGTTATTTGAGTAGTGAGTAGTTGTGGCTAGTCATGAGATGTCCGATGTCAGTGACTGGGCTGCGTGAAACCTTGCCGATCCATTACCGGTGACGTTCTTTCCGGTGATGTTCTTTCCAATGGCAATTTCACATATTTGTGTGTCATGGAAAAAGAAACTGATGGTGAGCAGAGAAGAGAAAGGGAATTGAAGGTGAGCAGAGAATTTAAAAAAGGAATGGGAAAATGTGAAAGGAAATGAAATAAAAAAGGAAATAGAAAAAAAAAAATATAGGAGGGAATGGAAAAAAACTAGGTGCCCTCAATGAAACGGTGAAGAGGGAAAGTAAATTGTTAGCCACGGTCTAATTATGACAAAATTTGATTTTTAGCCACCGTCAATGTGAATGTGGCTATTTAACCATGGCTAATCGCCAGTTTTTTGTAGAAATTTTAGCCCCTCAATTTTAGTCCCTGTTGCAAATAGTTGGTTCCCTTGGTTTACATTCGGTCAACATTAACGTGACATTATTTATTTATTTTATATAACTATGTGGAATATACAACTCAATTTTTGTTTTAAAATAAATTTTCAGCTCATTTATTCTTATTTTTTAAAGTTGACAAGTCTTTTTAAATAAAAAAATTGTCAACTTAATTTTTTTTAATTGTCACTTCATTTATTTAATTTTTTTAAAAAAAATTGTCAATTGTTCTATTTTGTTAGCAATCTAAAAAAAATAAAAATAAAGACGTCAATATAATTTTGTTTCTTTATCTTTTACTTAATATTTGTTTTGATCTTTTATCTTTTTATTTAATTCATTTTGGTCATTTATTGTAACACCCCAAAATTATTTGTGTAAACTATTATTAATATGTCCTTATTATTATTACTATTGTTGTTATCATTAGAATTAAATAAATGCACTATTCCTTATAAAATCACATATAATGATAATTTAGTGATAACATAACCTATTGAAAATTCGAATGGTAAATGTTTGAACTTTAGTATTTTTTATGCTATTTATGATCACTTATTAGTTAGTATAATAATAAGAATAATTAGTTTTATGTCATGTATGATTTAGGATAAGGTATAATTAATTTGGATAAGTAGAAATTCTAGTGAGTAGTAACTACTAAAATATTGTTGAGGGCTTAATAGAGGGTGCAACCCACTTAGGAGTGGTTTGCCTATCAATCTTTTAATAAATAAACTAAAAAAATAATAGAAATAGTGTGTGGGGGAAAGAAGGGAAAAGAGGAAAGAAGAATAGGGAAAAAAAAACCCAGAGAGAAGACAAGAGGGAGAAGAGAGAAAACATTAACTTGATTCCATGTCCTTCTCAAGCTCCTACATTCCATCATATCATCATAGAAACAATTCCACACCTATATTAGAGTAAAAGAGGACCAAGAAGGAGAGTGAAATGAGAAATTATGAGAAAGAAGCAAAGAAAGGCTAGGGTTTCAATATAGGAGAAGAAATTTAGAGTCCTTGCATGTTGAGAAGGAAAATGGAAATTTGAAGAGGAGTTAAAGTTTTACTTTTAGTAAAAGGAATTAACATCAAACTTTGGGGGTCTCAAATCTCTTCTTAAGGTAACATAAAAAATTATCTTAAAACCTCTCTTAGGTGTCCTTAGAGATATTGGTTGCATGTTCCTAATATCTGTTCATGATTTGTATATTTAAGTATTGAGATAGTCCTATTTGATTCAGTATCATTGATTATTAATATTGCATGTTAGGTGTTTGTATTAATTACTGCGAATATTTGTTGTTTTATTATTGTTGTTGAGTGTTGTGGTTGGGTTGGTGATGAGATGACAAATGTTTAGTATCGGTAGTTACGTTGTTTTATGCTAAATTTTGAATGTATTTTACTTAGTTGATCATATGAACTTGAAAATATAAAGTTTGAAGTGAAAATAGTATAATCTTGTCTTTGTACTCGTATAGGTATACATTTGGTATTTTGTTCATAAATTTCTTCATAGACTTAATTGTCTACGAAATAGGCACTGGTTTCACAAATTTTCGTTGTGAATTGATAGAGAAAATTAAGTTACAAGTTGGAAAATAATCTATTGTTCCTTTTATATATTTGTATACCTTATTTTATTAAAATCTATTAATCGAATGTCCATTATACAGAATAAAAATTATATTTATTAACTAGACAACTAATGCTTTCCAAAATGTTGTCTTTTATTCAAATCGGACAACGTTTGTTATTTAATTAAATTACCAAAGGTATAGTATTTTCAGTATAAAAAGATTATGACATAGCTAAGTTAAAATGAGTATAAAGGAAGCAATAGGAATCGGTTTTTAGTGAAATCAATTGGATTGGAAAGCTTATTTCTATTACTTTATGATTTTATGAAGTAGGCTATTGTGTATTATAAGTTATTATGCATTAATCATCTTGAAATATATATATCTTGAGTTAGGAAACTCATTGTTGAGTGAAACCAATTACGTTTGAAAGATTAAATATAACACTCTTTTCTTGAAAGTTTGATGATAATACATGGTGTTGTGTGTATATATATACACTCATATGAATTTTATGCTAAGCGCATATTCCATTGTGGGAATGGAGTAAATGATTTCTCATATGTTATATATTGTATTGT
>NC_021163.2:38594759-38602637 GCF_000331145.2 Cicer arietinum | reverse complement strand
TTTTATATATATATATATATATATATATATATATATATATATATAATTTATTCTAGTTTGATGAATTCTCCATCTATATACGACGAGAGCGAGGGTAAGCGGAACATCACTTACAGACTTAATTATGTCCAATCTTACCAAAAGAGGTTATTCAAGTAGATGACATTGGATGAAACCAATGTAGTCTTTATGATTTACTTGTTATATTGAGTTTAAGTCATTAGATTACTCATGTCTAGTGACTTAAAGTGTTTGAAAGATTTGATGCTAGAGGTAGAAGATGTATTTGAATATTGCTTACGAAGAAATAATGTCATATTAAATTGATGTATAGTTTGCCGAGATGATTTTCCATGCTTAGCACACCGGCATGGCTGGGAAACATCAATAATTGTTTTTATTAAATCTATGTTACTGAGTTTTATGCTTACTATGTTAAGGGTAATGTTTTCTAGGTAACAGATAAACGTTGAAAGTTTGAACAGTATCCATATTTTCTCACCAGTCCTTCAATGTCATGAGTCGGAGTCGAATCACGTCTTGAGTCTAGATTAGAGTCATAGTTTAATTCAGTCTCACTTGAAAGTCGTTTTAAAGTTTGTAAGTATTTTTAGCATTTTAAGTTATTTCAAAAATTTACAAAAGAATTTCTATTTATTTGCAAGAACTTAGAAATTTATGAATTAAAAGTTTCAGTTTCATCTGCATTGCGTTCATTTTTTTTTTATTCATATTAAATTTTAGGCGTTACATTTATCTTTTGTTTTAGTCTTTACTCTTTTACTTAAAAATCGTTTTAGTCATTTATCTATTGTAAAATCATTCAAGTTTTGTCCTTTTATAAAGGACTAAAATGAATATTACGTTAAAAGATAAAATACGATAAAAAAAAAATAAAGGACCAAAACTAATAAAAAAAAAAAGATAAATAATTAAAATAAATATTAGATAAAAGACCAAAATTATATTTTAGTTAAATTTAAAAAAATAAGGTGACAATATTAAAGAAATATGAGTTGACAATATTAAAAAACTATAGATGAACTGGAAATTTTAAATAAAACTAAAATAAATAAAATGTATATTCCACGTAATCATAAAAAAAAAACTATGTTAAAGTTGACTAATTCAAAGTTAAAGATACAACTATTTATAAAAATGACTAATGTTAAGAGGTTAATATTATAATTTTCAAACTAAAAGGATCAAATCTCGGATTTAAAAGCTTGGCGGCAAAATTAAAATTTAGTCTTTATTTGTTTTGTTCCTTTTACAAAATCAGGTATATTTGGAGAGCTAAAATCAAATCTGTTTGGAGAGCTAAAATCAAATCTGTTTGGAGAGCTAAAATAGTTAATTGTTAGGGAAGACAAAAAAAATTGTATCTATATGTATATGTGGACAAAATCTATGATAGACACATAATGCAAAGTTTAATGGATATTGCGGATAAAATAAACAAAAAATTTAACTAAACTTTAGCTACTATATTTATTATTCACATACATTTTAAAACACTTAAAAACCAACTTATTTACTAAAAATCTTGTTGAATTAATTTAATAGTGGTTTATAATATTCGGGTGTTATATTTTCGACATCTTATTCTGTTAAAAGATTTAAAAAATAAAATCAGAAACCTTCAAAATGTTTTCAGGCTTATTCATTTTATTTGGAAAGGGTTTTCGATAAAAAGAAAAAAAAAAAAAAAAGACACTCAGAGGAATTTTCAAATTACAACTCAACTCCTTTTGTGCTTATTTTTCTTAGTTTCATTGAATTTTATTTATTTTGTTCCTCTTACCAATCAAGTTTCTTTGGAGAGTAAAATAGACAATTATTAGTGAAGACAAAAAAAAGAAAATTGTATCTCGAGATATTTGCAGACATTATTCATAACTAGATTATAGTCTGCGCGCTGCGTGGATATTAATTAATTAATTATATAAATTTTATAAGTAATATTTTATGTATTATAAATATAGTTATCTTATAATATTACTTTATTGATTTGTAAAAATTAAATATGATTAGAAAAATTAAAATGAGGGATAATCATGTTTATCACAATCATCTAATTTAATTTTTAAAATATTTCGTAAAATTCGTATGATAACTTATTATATAGGATAATTGTTTGACTCATTGTACTTTGATTGTTAATTTATTTTTAACATATAATGGTATTTGTATTTATTTGACGAAATAAAATGTAAAATACAAACTCAAAAATAAGATGTAAAAATTTATAAATATGATTTACTATTTAATATTTTTTATTTTAAAAAAAATATTAATGTTGAATTATATTGTAGCGTAGTCTAAATTTATTTGTTTTATTATTATGATATTTTAATTGCGAGCATGAGAAGTTGTTGTAAAAAAAATTATTGAATATATTACATCAAAAGTTTGTAAAAAAAAAAATAAGTTGTGTGGCATCGAAGTGTATTTTAAATATATATAGTAGATGATAGATTTTAATAATTGGAAGTAACTTTTTAAATAATTTTTCACAAATTCGTATTTTATGATTATTTTTAATAAATTTATGTATTTTCTGTCAAACAGAATATATATTTTTATTTTATAAAATGTTACTAAAAAAATGGATTGACATTGATGAGTAATTTAATTTTTACCGTATAAAATCATTACTCACCATAAGGGGAATAATATAATTGTTCATAAAAGGAAGATTAAATAAAGAACATTTATCTTGATATTTATGAGTGATTAGGTGGTTTTTTTTTTTATTGAATTTAATGACTAATAAATTAAATTATTACTATTGGTAAATGACTAATAATATTATAAAATAGTTTATAAATTTATTATAAAATAACTTATAAAATAATTTGATAATAATATAAATTATAAATTATTATCAAATTGTAAAATAATTTTATAAGTTTTATAAGTAATATTTTATGTATTATAAATATAGTTAACTTATAATATTACTTTATTGATTTGTAATAATTGAATATGATTAGGAAAATTAAAATGAGAGAAAATCATGTTTATCACAATCATCTAATTTAATTTTTAAAATATTTTGTAAAATTCGTATGATAACTTATTATATAGGATAATTCTTTGACTAATTGTACTTTGATTAACAATTTATTTTTCAACATATAATGGAACTTGTATTTATTTGATGAAATAAAATGTAAAATACATACCCAAAAATAAGATATAAAAATTTAAAAATATGATTTACTATTTAATACTTTTTATTTTAAAAAATGTTAATGTTGAATTATATTGTAGCGTAGTCTAAATTTATTTGTTTTATTAGTATGATTTTTTAATTGCGAGCATGAGAAGTTGTTGTAAAAAAAAAAGTTATTGAATATATTTCATCAAGAGTTTGAAATTAATTTTATCAAAGATTTACATATAATTTAAATTAATTTTAGGTATTTAAAAGTTTTAACTAATTGTTTGTGCAATTGAATTATAGTTTTGTTCATATGTACCAAAAATAATTTTTATTAAAAAATAATTTAATTTTATGCAATACTTAAACTTTCATTTATTTTATTTTTTAACATTCAAATTATCATTATAATAAGGAAAATTAAAATAAAAAATAGCCTTCAATTATAAATATATAATTTAATTGATAAAAATTTAGTGTTAACATATTTTTTCAAAACAGATATATATAGTAAACTTTTGTTCATTATATTTTTTAATATATTCATATATTATAATATTAAATAAATTTGTGTATTTTAATAATTGAAAGTAACTTTTTTAATAATTTTTCATATATTCTTATTTTATAATTATTTTTTATAAATTTGTGTATTTTTTGTCATATAGAATATATATTTTTATTGTATAAAATGTTACTAAAAAAATGGATTGACATAAATTGAAAGAAATTATAAATAGATTGAAATTAATGAGTAATTTAATTTTTAACGTATAAAATCATTATTCACCATAAGTGGAATAATATATATTTATGTCGATATTTATGAGTGATTATGTGGTTTTTTACATTGAATTTAATGACTAATAATATAGATTATTACTATTGGTAAATGACTAATAATATTATAAAATAATTTATAAATTTATTATAAAATAATATTATTAAATAGAATTTGGAGGTACTAATAATATAATGATGTGGCAAAATATATTAAAGAAATTAGGGATTGAGAGGAGGATTGAAGGAGATTAGGGTGAGAGCATGATTGAGAGGGGAGATATGAGAAGAGGTCCACATCAGCTTTTTGGGTGATGTGGGAAATAGTTATATAGGTGGACGAAATAAAATGAGGTGGCATTCGGGGGTGAGGTGACATTCGGGAGTCTGTTTTAAATATATATAATAGATTAGTATGATTTTTTAATTGCGAGCATGAGAAGTTGTTGTAAAAAAAAAATTATTGAATATATTTCATCAAGAGTTTGAAATTAATTTTATCAAAGATTTACATATACTTTAAATCAATTTTAGGTATTTAAAAGTTTTAACTAATTGTTTGTGCAATTGAATTATAGTTATGTTGATATGTACCAAAAATAAATTTTATTAAAAAATAATTTAATTTTATGCAATATTTAAACTTTCATTTATTTTATTTTTTAACATTCAAATTATCATTATAATAAGAAAAATTAAAAAAAAAATAGCATTCAATTAAAAATATATAATTTAATTGATAAAAATTTAGTGTTAACATATTTTTTCAAAACATATATATATAGTAAACTTTTGTTCATTATATTTTTTAATATATTCATATATTATAATTTTAAATAAATTTGTGTATTTTAATAATTGAAAGTAACTTTTTTAATAATTTTTCATATATTCTTATTTTATGATTATTTTTTTATAAATTTGTGTATTTTTTGTCATATAGAATATATATTTTTATTGTATAAAATGTTACTAAAAAAATGAATTGACATAAATTGAAAGAAATTTTAAATAGATTGACATTAATGAGTAATTGAATTTTTAACGTATAAAATCATTATTCACCATAAGTGGAATAATATATATTTATGTCGATATTTATGAGTAATTATGTGGTTTTTTACATTGAATTTAATGACTAATAATATAGATTATTACTATTGGTAAATGACTAATAATATTATAAAATAATTTATAAATTTATTATAAAATAACTTATAAAATAATTTGATAGTAATATAATTATAAATTATTATCAAATTGTAAAATAATTATACAATTATAAATTTATTATAAATAATTGTAAAATAATTTTATAATTTATAAATTTATTATAAAATAATATTATTAAATATAATTTGGAGGTACTAATAATATAATGATGTGGCAAAATATATTAAAGAAATTAGGGATTGAGAGGAGGATTGAAGGAGATTAGGGTGAGAGCATGATTGAGAGGGGAGATAGGAGAAGAGGTCCACATCAGCTTTTTGGGTGATGTGGGAAATAGTTATATAGGTGGACGAAATAAAATGAGGTGGCATTCGGGGGTGAGGTGGCATTCGGGGGTCTGTTTTAAATATATATAATAGATAGACACATGACGTAAAGTTTAATGAATACTAACAAATAAAATAAGCAAAATAAGTAATTAAATGTTATTTAATAGATATAGAGACAAATGTAATGATATACATAATTAATCAAACGTTATTTATATTGTAATGCATATTGTATTTTTTATGTGTGTCAATGTATTAACACTATTTACGTTGAAATTTTGTGATGTATTGAGTTTATGTGTGAAATTAAGAAAAAAGAAAAACATTTTTTTAAAAAACTACGCGGACTACAATATCACCTTTGTCATTTGTAATAAAAAAGTAATATAATTAGAACAAATAAATTAAAGTTATTATTTTAATATATTAAAACATAAATGAAAAACTTATCAAAATGTAATAAGGAAGAAATAAAAGTATAGCAAAGAAAAAATTAGAAAGAAGAAGGAGAGATTAATAGAAGAGAGAAGATAGAAAAAAAGTATAGAGAGAAGATAGAAGTGATAAATGAAGGAAAAAAAGAAAAAGAAAAATGAAGATAATATATAAGAAGTGAATGAAATTTTGTAAAGATGTTGATTGTCATAAATTTAAATTTGTCGATACATATCTGGTACTTCTAAAATAGTTAACTTCAAATTATTGAATTATTTTTTTAAAATATATGTAGAGAGAATTTTTTCGGATATGTTTGAGATACTTCTATGATACTTTCAGTGTAAGATTTATGGGTCACATATGTAATTAATTAATAAAGTGTGTTAGGGTCATTATATAATTAGCCAATAAACTAGGGGTCAAATAATATATAATAGTTTATGGCTAAAGAGCATAATAGTTATGAAAATTAATAGTGTAGATACTAGGCAATTTCTAATTTAATGAGGGGCTGAATTGGAAATACTGCAATTTGGGATATAACTAATAATAGTTATATATAGGGGTAATGGTCCCCAAGGCAAACACAACAAGACTATTCAGTTTCAAAACCCTAAAGGAGAAAACTCTCTGGTTCTCTCTATCCCCATCAAGAGAGTAAGGTCTTCAGGGTGTTTTGCTGAGGAAGATCACCCAACCCATTGGCTCTATCATCATCATCCTAAGATTTCATCAATGACAATTCCCACAGGTACGCTTCCGCCTTTGGTTATTCATCATGTAATTGACATGGATACTTAACAATTGGGATCAGAGCCTACCATGTTTAATTCATGATGAAATTCAGTTATTGTCTTTGTTTAGGATTTAATTTGGGAATTTGAGAATTTTGATATATATATTATGGAATCCATATTTTTAACGTGTTTGAAAAATTAGGGTTTGTAATTTGGGAATTTGGGAATTTTGATATATATATATTATGGAATCCATATTTTTAACGTGTTTGAAAAATTAGGGTTTGTAATTTGGGAATTTTGATATATATATTTGAGTACTAACATTGCAAAATGTTCTTCAGTACAATTTTTAACGTGCATGTTATTTTAAATTTCATGGCTAAATTAATTAGCTTCTCATCAAAATTTTTTTTTGATAAAACAATAATTATCGAATACTAATAAAATAAAGTTTATATTAGTGAAAAATAATTTTTTATTTTTTAATATTGTTTTATTTGGATATAAATTTTTTTTATTTATAAATATTGTTTTATTTGGATATAATAAATATATGTTCAAGTCAAGTTTGACATTTTTGAATGAGTTAATTGAAACTTGACGTCGCCAAAGTGACCTCTCTTGTCTAAATTGCTCGTGAAGAATGTCAAATGGCTGTGTATATGTTTATTCATGCGGGTATTGACCGGCCCAAAGGAAGGTTAATATTTGGCAGAATTACATGGTACACCTGCGATGATAAATGTGTGACAATTATTTGGTATACATGTGAGCAGTAAATCGGCCCAAAGGAAGGTTTATTGTTTGACATGTCTTATTGTCAATATTTGATCGTTGCAACAAGAGTACCACTAGCAGTTGGTGTTACTGTCCAAAGACTTGACATCAATGGTGCACTGGGTATCTTGAGATGGGTTAAATTCCATGATTTGAACATATGTATTTATTTATTTATTGATTTATTTTCCTATAATGTGAGTTTCTAAGTTTCGTTCTTTATCTAATTCACAGCATCGGTTGCTTCCATATCTGCAAATTTGAGTTCTATTCTTGTCCTTAATGGGACAAATTTTAAGGAATGGGAAGAGAACATTTTGATTGTTCTTGGCTGCATGGATCTAGACCTTGCATTAAGAATTGATCGACCCTCTACTCCTAAGGACTCTAGTTCTTCTGAAGAAAAATTAGAGTATGAGAAATGGGATCGCTCAAATCGCATAAGTCTTATGATCATAAAGCGTGACATTCCTGA
>NC_021163.2:38586070-38594411 GCF_000331145.2 Cicer arietinum | reverse complement strand
TTGTTGAGATGGAAAAACGCTTTGTAAAAAGTGATAAGGCTGAAACAAGTTCTTTGCTTCAGAATTTAATTTCCATGAAGTATCAAGGCAAGGGAAATATAAGAGAGCACATTATGATGATGTCCAACATTGCTTCTAAGCTTAAAGGTCTAAAGCTTGAGTTGTCAGATGACTTACTCATTCATTTAGTATTGCTGTCTCTTCCTTCGCAATTCAGTCAGTTTAAGGTGACTTATAATTGTCAAAAGGAGAAATGGACTCTTAATGAGCTCATTTCATTATGTGTGCAAGAAGAGGACAGGCTGAAGCAAGATAGGACTGAAAGTGCTCACTTTACTAGCATCTCTAAAGACAAGGGCAAAAGGAAAAGAATTGAGGAGCCCAAGAACAAAGCTGCTGCTAAGGGTCCAGAACAAAAGAAGCAGACTAAGGATAACAACTGCTTCTTCTGCAGGAGTTCTGGACACGTGAAGAAGGATTGTGCCAAATATCACGCTTGGCGTGTTAAGAAAGGTATGATTCTGTCTTTGGTCTGTTCTGAGGTTAATTTAGCTTCAGTACCTAGAAACACTTGGTGGTTAGACTCTGGTGCAACTACTAACATCAGTGTTTCAATGCAGGGTTGCCTGAACTTCCGAAAGCCTAGTGATACTGAAAGATGGATCTATGTAGGAGATGGGAAGAAGGTAGAAGTTGAAGCCATAGGAAAATTTAGATTATTATTAAGTTCCGGTCATTATTTGGATTTAAAAGACACTTTTGTTGTACCGTCATTTAGACGGAATTTGATCTCTATTTCTTATTTGGACAAATCAGGATATTATTGTTCATTCGGGAATAAAGAATTTACTTTGTCTTTAAATTCGAATGTTGTTGGAACCGGTTTACTTTCTGGTTATGATAATCTTTATTTGTTGGAAACTGTGGCTAACTATAATGAAACCTTGAATGTGGAATCACGTGGTACTAAGCGGAAAATTGACAATTTCAATTCAGGGGTGCTTTGGCACAAGCGTCTAGGTCACATCTCTAAAAATAGAGTTGAACGACTTGTGTCAGATGGAATTTTAGATTCCATTGACTTCACAGACTTTAACGTTTGTGTAGCATGCATTAAAGGAAAACAGACTAAAGATAAGAAATTAGGCGCATATAGAGCTACAGACGTCTTAGAATTGATACATACGGACATCTGTGGGCCATTTCCAACTCCTTCTTGGAATGGTCAACAATATTTTATATCATTCATAGACGATTATTCTAGATATGCCTACCTTTACCTAATTCACGAAAAGTCCCAATCAATAGACGTGTTCAAATCCTTTAAGGCAGAAGTTGAGAATCAACTTAATAAAAGAATTAAAAAGGTCAAATCTGATCGTGGTGGTGAATACTACGGCAGATATGACGGTTCAGGTGAACAACGTCCGGGACCATTTGCCAAATACCTAGAGGAATGTGGAATCGTCCCACAATACACTATGCCGGGGTCACCCAGCATGAATGGTGTAGCTGAAAGACGAAACAGGACTCTTAAGGATATGGTAAGGAGTATGATTTGTCATTCCACCTTGCCAGAGTCACTCTGGGGAGAGGCATTAAAAACAGCAGCATACATTCTTAATAGAGTACCAACTAAGGCAGCGGCTAAAACACCTTATGAGCTTTGGATTGGGCGTAAGCCTAGTCTGAAGCACCTTCATGTTTGGGGATGTCCAGCTGAGGCAAGGCCTTATAGGCCGAATGAAAAGAAATTTGAACCCCGAACAATTAGCAGCTATTTTATAGGGTACTCAGAAAAATCAAGGGGCTATAAATTTTATGATCCTAATTTGAGAACAATTTTTGAGACGGGAACGGCAACGTTCTTTGAGGATATTGAGTTTGGGGGGAAGATTAAGGTTAAAGATTTTGTCTTTGAGGAAGAATCGGTAACAATTCCAGAACTGATTCTTCCACCAATTGACTTTCCCATTATTGAACAAACTCAAGATGATCTGGTTGTTCAGGAAGAACAAAATCCAGATCAAATTCAAGATCCTCAAGAACAAGTGCCTCAAGAGCCAGCTCCATTGCGGAGATCCACTAGAGAAAGGAAAAATGCTATTTCGGATGATTATGTAGTATTTATCAATGAGGTAGAGGAAAATGTTGGCATGACGGAAGACGACCCAGTCAACTTTCATCAAGCCATGCAAGATTCTCGTTCAGATAAGTGGATCGAAGCAATGAATGAGGAGTACAAGTCTATGCAAGACAATTCAGTTTGGGAACTTATCCCATTACCTGAAGGAAAGAAACCCATTGGTTGCAAATGGATTTTTAAAACCAAGCGGGATTCCAATGGTAATGTGGAGAGATATAAGGCACGTCTTGTAGCTAAGGGTTATACTCAAAAGGAAGGGATTGATTATAAAGAGACTTTCTCTCCGGTTTCATCGAAGGACTCTTTAAGAATAATCATGGCTCTTGTTGCTCACTTTAATTTGGAGCTTCATCAAATGGATGTAAAAACAGCTTTTCTCAATGGCGACATTGATGAGACGATCTATATGGTGCAGCCAGAAAACTTTGTGTTGGGAGACCCAAAGAATATGGTGTGCAAACTAAGAAAATCCATTTATGGGCTAAAACAAGCTTCTCGTCAATGGTACCATAAATTTCATCAAGTAATTCTCTCATTTGGTTTTGAGATGAATACAGTTGATGATTGTGTGTATCATAAGTTCAGTGGGAGCAGACATATTTTCCTGGTCTTGTATGTTGATGACATACTGCTTGCCACTAACGATATAGGCATGTTGCACGAAACTAAGAAATTTCTATCAAAGCATTTTGAGATGAAAGATCTTGGTGACGCCTCTTTTGTATTAGGAATTCAGATACACCGAGACAGATCTCGAGGTATTCTTGGATTGTCACAAAAGAGCTATATCGATAAGGTTCTCAAAAGGTTTGGGTTACAGGATTGCAAACCAGGGGACACCCCAGTTGCTAAGGGAGACAAGTTTAGTCTCAAACAGTGCCCTAAGGGAAGTTTGGAAATTCAAGAAATGCAAAAGATCCCTTATGCTTCAGCTGTAGGGAGTCTTATGTATGCCCAAGTATGTACGCGTCCAGACATAGCGTTCATAGTAGGGATTTTAGGCAGATATTTAAGCAATCCAGGTCTTGACCATTGGAAAGCAGCCAAGAGGGTCATGAGATATTTGAAGAGAACAAGAAACTACATGCTCACATATAGGAGGTCAGACCAGTTAGAGATCACTGGGTACTCTGACTCGGATTTTGCGGGATGCCAAGACAGCTTAAGATCAACTTCAGGCTATGTCTTTCTGTTAGCTGGTGGAGCAGTTTCTTGGCGTAGTGCCAAGCAAGGTCTTACTGCTTCATCAACCATGGCAGCAGAATTCGTAGCAATTCATGAGGCATCTGACCAGGGCATTTGGCTGAGAAATTTTGTCACGGGGCTGCAAATAGTTGAAGGGATTGAAAGACCACTCAAGTTGTATTGTGACAATAGATCAGCAGTCCTGTATTCTAACAATAATAGGAGCTCAACCAAGTCAAAGCACATTGACATTAAGTTCCTAGTTGTTAAAGAGAAGGTACAAAGTGGACAGATATCCATAGAACACTTAAGGACAAACTCCATGATTGCGGATCCACTCACTAAAGGTCTACCACCCAAGGTCTTTCATGAGCATACTGCTCACATGGGTGTGCTACAGTTTGAGGAATCTTGATTTTAGTGGGAGTTTCGTCCATTATGTAATTCATGTTCTATGTTTAATTGTAAAGTACAAATACATTGTATTTGGACTTTCTGATCAGAAATAAAGTTTAAAGTATTCAGTTTTTGGTTACTTTGTACATTTAAGTTATGGTATGATCTCATTCGATAAAGTAGGACCAGTTGAAAATTGACATGCATTGACCAACTTCATGTAATTTTCATGCTACACTTTTCATAATGGGTCTATGTCATTTAGTTGTGTCAGTACGGGTGATCATTGATGGGTTTAGTTATGCTTATTATGACGAAAGCCTCCTTGGTTCCATGTGCTGATATGATTAATGGACGGGATAATTTGGATTATACTCAAGGTAATTATAATGACATTTTTGACGTCATAAAGTCTAACACACTCCTAAGGATACATGTGTGACCAGTGGGAGATTGTAAGATTTATGGGTCACATATGTAATTAATTAATAAAGTGTGTTAGGGTCATTATATAATTAGCCAATAAACTAGGGGTCAAATAATATATAATAGTTTATGGCTAAAGAGCATAATAGTTATGAAAATTAATAGTGTAGATACTAGGCAATTTCTAATTTAATGAGGGGCTGAATTGGAAATACTGCAATTTGGGATATAACTAATAATAGTTATATATAGGGGTAATGGTCCCCAAGGCAAACACAACAAGACTATTCAGTTTCAAAACCCTAAAGGAGAAAACTCTCTGGTTCTCTCTATCCCCATCAAGAGAGTAAGGTCTTCAGGGTGTTTTGCTGAGGAAGATCACCCAACCCATTGGCTCTATCATCATCATCCTAAGATTTCATCAATGGCAATTCCCACAGGTACGCTTCCGCCTTTGGTTATTCATCATGTAATTGACATGGATACTTAACATTCAGTAGTCTAGATGTATTCAAATTTGTTAATCTTTTTAAAGTGCATTACATGATACATTTGAGACACTGTTAGATATGTATTCATTTGGGTTCCAATAGAGATGGGACAAGAGGGAGATGGGTTGAGGCTTCTCTTTGTTTATGGGTGAGATGGTTAGTTGATGTACAAAATTCTACAAACAAATAGTTTTAAAAATTAATGCTCTCGAGATCATGCCTATATGACACTCCAAATGAATACTTATCTACAAAGCGCATATCAATTGTATCCCATAATATATTTCTAAGATACGTATACGGAAGAATATTCACTATTGCCTTGCAGATGTACAATAAGCTAGGGAGGATATTCACATTTCATGTTTAACATTCACACTGAAGTATTTGTTACCTCATAATAGTTTTTCACATACATTCTCGCTATTATGATTCATCCCCCATATAAGGGCTTTTAGTATAAAAATAACATAAATTTACTTTTAGCAAATTTAAAATAAACAAATAAACAGCTATTAAAAATAATAAATTAACATAAAAATTAAGGTGTATTTAATTCAATGGACGTGAGGATGGAGGATTTTATTGGGGGAGAGGGGAAGAGAAGGAATGAGAATAAAAATATATTTGGTTCAAAAGAAAAGAGAGATTTTGTTGATTGCTTTTAATGTTTTCATAAGCCATGCATCCGGAATTATTTATAAAAATTAGATAAAATAACTTATGGATATATCCAAAAAATATTTTCATAAATTCTCTCAAATTTCGTAAGCTCTCTAAAACAGTTTCAATTTGTACCGGTAAATAAATCCAAATAAATCAATCCAAACAAATTTAAAAAAGCTCGAAAGCGTTAATACTACATACTTGTAGTTTTCCAAAACCAGAGAATGCAGATGCACATCCTCACTATAAGGTGGAACCGCCCCTCAAGATGAAAGTCTTAATACCATTTGAGATGATTTTAGATATTCATGGATGAATACTTGCTCAAGTAGATATCTCAAGAAATGAATTAAATTCAATACACAGAACAATGTAAGAGACGCTGAAAGAAAATAGACAAGATATTTGATCGAGTTCTCTTATGAATTTATGATCACATTCATTCTTCACATTTGTTATATGTAAGCGATATCCTAAGAGTAGAAATTAAAGATAGTGGCACCACACCATTATGCTATGTTGCCCTAACAAATTCTACGAAAAGATTCTAGATAATGATACCTCCAAACCAAGTGCTAAAATTTATCATTACATTATTTACATACTATGACAGACGAGGCAGAGAAAGACAACGAACTTGAATCATACCCAAACATAAAATAAAGGAAAAGCCATGAATATGTTTCCCAGGTTTCACAACTTGCAAGTTACTAGCACATATGTTTCCCATGAATATATTTTGAAGTTAAAATATTCGATGGTTGAGATTTTAGTGTTCGGCAAGTAATAAACATAGTAAAGCTACTGTAGATACATCTTCATAAAAACAGCTTCATGCACTCTTAAGGTAAAAAAATCACTATGTAATGCTATGTACCGAAAGGACAAAAAACAAACCAAAACTAGTTTGGAATTCATTATTTATTAAGAACATACAAACCATTCCAAATTTAATTTTCCATCACTACAGGTTGAAGTTAGTGAACTCCTATACACACGTTCACCGAAGAGTTGGAATTTCATAATCTGTCAAACTTCTAAACTTCTATTTACAAGCATTTCATTCTAGGGATGCTGTTCAACCTGCAAGCAAGATAAACAAATATTATTAGGTGTATGACCAAAATGATTTGATGTTTTGTATCTGTACAATGAGAAAATAACAACGGTTTGATGCATATTTTTGGCGTTGAAGCAAGTTGTGCTTTATTACTTATGCCAGTCGCAATTGTAGCACGATTGCTGATGACTAAACATTGATTTATTCACTCCCAGAGTCATCATTAATCAAGTCTTACACCTTTTATTGTCAAAGAATAAGATAATATTATTGTCAGTAACTCAGCATAGCAGCATTGATATAATGGATGGATTTTCTCTCTCTCTAAGTCAGACGGGAAACGGGGTAGTGGTTTCTTACCTCGTTCTCCATTTTGAAGGAAATTCTCATTAGTAGTACCTAAGTAGGGACACCTTTGGATAGCTTTCCATTATATCTGATAAAAAGTAGACCAATCTGTTAGTGCTACTATGCATCCATACTTTGATGCACAAAATTAGAAGCCTGGTAAAAAGATCAAACATGTAAAATCAATTGACTAGCAATTTACTCATCAGGAAACACACTCATTCATGAAGACAGAAAAGCAAGCAAGCACCCAGAAACAGATGCAGTGATGACTCATGAATGGGAAAGCATACATACCAGAACTCTGAGAAAAATCAGCAGTCAGATCTGAAAGGCTGAGGTTTCTAGAAATCTGCCCCAAAACTCCAAAGGAAGAAATGTCTGGGTCAAGGAGGGCCCCATTCATAGAATGAGAGTTTGAGTCTACACTAGGGAACGATGTAACCGCTGCATTACCAATAGTTGGGCATGTTTCCATGACAGTGCCATCAGGACCAAATATGTAAGGAGGACTGCCTGAATATCCAGGTTCTGATTTTATCATCCCCCCATTAATTCCTTGTATCAAACCCATACTTGAGTTTTGAGATGAAAGCATGCTTGGTGGGCTGCCAATCCTATTGCCACGAGCAGCCATCTCAGCCATAGCGCGTATACTTGTGATGGGCGATGACCCTCCATTATTAAGCACATCATGCAGGCTGGAATCAAGAGCATGTCGCATATTCTCTGGCTTCACAGCTGCACTGGCTTGCTCAGCGGGATAGCAAGATGGATTCTGGGGTACTGTTAAGAAAAGAGACAAGTGTTGCAAAATTGAAAAAATAATTCAAGTCAGACATGATACAGGCTTGTAATAACAAACAAGCAACTAGATCCTACACTATGTTTATCTATTCAACCACTCACCCACCAGCTTATCGTTATCTCTCTGGAATAGTATAGGTTCTATCCACACTTATATTTAAAAGGGCCAAGTTTTGTTGTAGTTTTTTTTCTTTCAATTTTACCCTATTTAAACTTTTTTATTTCAATTTTATCTTTCTATATATAATCATATAATCGAATTAAATTCTAATTTCAAATCAAATGAAATATAATCCTTAAATCTATTATTAATGAATCAAATTTAAACTAATCCTAATTTATTTTTGAATTAAAAATATAGTAATTAAAATAAAAATTAACATGCTAATTGATAGAATTTCATCAAAAACTTCAATTTTAATTTTCGTTGAGGTAGACTATGGTTATCATTCAAAAAAAGCACCATGACGTGTGCACACTAGTTTTGAGAATGACATTATTTACCAATGCCTGAAAGAAAGATTCAATGTGTAAGACCCATAATTTTAAAGTACACTTTATGTATTTTATATGTTTTGGATTTTGGCTCGGAGGCTTTTTAGCTAAAGTTAATAATATTATGGAGTTTATAGGATCAAAAAGTTATTTTGACACCGTTTAGAATTACTCGTCAATAAATAAATTTAAATTAAGTGCGGTAAATCCTTTACGGAGAATTTAATGCGTTGCGGGTGAAATGGTAATTTAACAAATATCTAGATATTTGTTTGAGATATTTGTTAAGTTATAATTAATATATATATATATATATATATA
>NC_021163.2:38577298-38579089 GCF_000331145.2 Cicer arietinum | reverse complement strand
GAGGCGACGTTGCGAGCGAAGATTTTATCGAATTTACTCACGGTGCTGTAATCGTACGTTAGAGCTAACGTTAAGGTAAGGGCTCCTTCCAACCTTTTAGTTTGCATCTAGGGCCTTACCTGTAGTTGTGTGGAAACGAATTGTGTTAGGATTGGAGTATTGTTTTGAGAAAAATGATTTTTCCTCATGTATGTAAGATTTTGAATAAATGAAATTTATTATGTTGATTTGTGTTCATCGTATTTGGCATGTTCATACTAGATGTTTGTTGATTGATGTGTTTTGGTGTGAATTATGGATTGAATGTGAGAGTATATTTGAGTTTGTTTTGTGTGGAATTTGAAAACCATTAAGTTAAATGAGTATTAAGAATGGGGAATCTCTTAATGTCTTGTTTACTTAATGTGTGTTTGTTTGTTGAAAATCGTTTAAGTTAACTGGGCGTTAAGAATGGGGAATCTCTTAATGTCTCGGTTACTTAATATTTGTTTTTGAAAATCGTTTAAGTTAACTGGGCGTTAAGAATGGGGAATCTCTTAATGTCTTGGTTACTTGATATTTGTTTTTAAAAATCGTTTAAGTTAACTGGGCGTTAAGAATGGGGAATCTCTTAATGTCTCGGTTACTTAATATTTGTTTTTGAAAATCGTTTAAGTTAACTGGGCGTTAAGAATGGGGAATCTCTTAATGTCTCGGTTACTTAATGTTTGTTCTTGAAAATCGTTTAGTAAATGAGTATTAAGAATGGGGAATCTCTTAATGTCTCGTTTACTGAATATTTTGTTTTGAAAATCGTTTAAGTTAACTGGGCGTTAAGAATGGGGAATCTCTTAATGTCTTGGTTACTTAATATTTGTTTTTAAAAATCATTTAAGTTAACTGGGCGTTATGAATGGGGAATCTCTTAATGTCTCGATTACTTAATGTTTGTTCTTGAAAATCGTTTAGTAAATGAGTATTAAGAATTGGGAATCTCTTAATGTCTCGTTTACTGAATATTTTGTTTTGAAAATCATTTAAGTTAACTGGGCGTTAAGAATGGGGAATCTCTTAATGTCTTGGTTACTTAATATTTGTTTTGAAAATTGTTAAGTTAACTGGGGGTTAAGAATGGGGAATCTCTTAATGTCTCGGTTACTTAATGTTTATTTTTGAAAATCGTTTAGTAAATGAGTATTAAGAATGGGGAATCTCTTAATGTCTCGTTTACTGAATATTTTGTTTTGAAAATCGTTTAAGTTAACTGGGCGTTAAGAATGTGGAATCTCTTAATGTCTCGGTTACTTAATGTTTGTTTTTGAAAATCGTTTCAGTAAACGAGTATTAAGAATGAGGAATCTCTTAATGACTTATTTACTGAATGTTTTATTTTGAAAATCGTTAAGTTAAATGAGAATTAAGAATGGGGAATCTCTTAATGTCTCGTTTACTTATGTGTGTTTTGGTAAATCGTGCTGACCCGCGATAGGTGGCACCTTGGTAAACGGTACGGGTCCGTGATAGACAGTACGTTTACGATTTACGTTTGGTAAGTTGTGCTGACCCGGGATAGGTGGCACCTCGGTAAACAGTACTGACCCGTGATAGGTGGTACATTTACGACTTACGTTCCTAAGGGAATTGTATTTGTCCGTGAGAGATTGCACAGGGGTTTGTCCGTGAGAGACTACGCCCTAGTTTAAGTTAGATGAGAATTAAGAACGGGGAATCTCTTAATGTCTCGTTCACTTATGTATGTTTTGGTAAATCGTGCTGACCCGCGGTAGGTGGCACCTTGGTAACGGTACGGGG
>NC_021163.2:38554084-38575385 GCF_000331145.2 Cicer arietinum | reverse complement strand
ACGGAAATGGAGATGGGAACGCTTGACTGCAGCTACGTTAGGAAGATCTCACGGGGCGCGTGGAGATCACTCCGGGTGTTTAGTTGTTTTGTAAAATGATCAGACTAGGTCGTCACAGAGGGAACGAATGTCTTTCTTTTGGGGTTGCATTTATTTTTAAACTGGAAGACTGTACTACTTTTGTTATGTATATATTTTGAATTCATGGATTAAGAATTTTTCCGCTGCTCGTAAATTCTGTTGACTTATTTGTCGTTGTATTACGACTTAAATATTTATCCAAACGTGTGTTACCTTATTTATTTTCCTGTTTTATTTTAATTCCTTTTGAAAAAAAAAAATACACTCACGCTTTGAAAAACGAGGTGTTACATAATGCACTTTGAGTCCCCTTATTTTCATTGATTCACGATTTTAGTCCCCTCGTTTCTAAATTTGAAAATATAGTCCCCCAAAAATTTAAATTTTCAAAAAATTTTCCCTATCATTGAATTTTGGGCTTATTTCAAGTAACGTGTCAAGTTGAATAATGAGCTGCCAGGTCATTGGATGATGTAACAATGCATGTGTAGATTAAATCTTATTATTTTACTTTTCATGTCATTGAAGTATTTTCATAAAAAATAAAATTTAGAACAAAGAAAATGTAAAACCTTAAAAATAAATCAGATTTCCAAAAAAATGTGTATTGTCCCAGCTAAAATTCTATATATAGACTATGAGTAATAAATCTACATAATGATAGAAATACTTACATATATTCTATGTATTTACATAATAATATTTTATTTTCAACACTAAGCAGAAATATCAAAAAGTTATAATAAAATGCACTTGAGTGGGAATTCAATCAACCCGATCACACTCTGCAAATTAGGCAACTTCAACTTGTTAACTAAAATTTTGAGAGACAGGATAAACTATAGTTTTTAACCAAGAAACCTATGTTTGAATTGCAGCATTACTAAACTAAATACTTAATTTGAGACAAAACAAACAGGAGTGCATAAACTATAAACAGAGCAATTCAAGCTTCCACCAACTTTACTTTTGCAATATTTCATTAATGGTAAGACCTAACTAACTTTCTCCAATTCTATGCAATGTGCTAGGGAAGCGAAATCCAAAACCTAATAGAGTGAGACAAGGAACCTGATATGCTCTTTAAAATAACTTTTAAAAGAATGGAAAATAGAAATAATAAAAGTTCACCGCAAAGGGATTAAAACAATGTCGATGGAAATAATAGACTTACACGGAGGAATCCGTGAACCATTGGAGTTAGGTAGTGAAGCAACTGCAGTTGATTGTAGCTGACTTAACTCAGCTTGTTCATTCAGCAACCTGTTGAATTCAGTTGTTTGCCCTTTCAACAGCAACCTTAAATAATAAGCCTTAAAAAATTCTTGATTTTCTTCTTCGAGCTTTTGCCAAACTGAAACAGAAATACACACACACATAAACGTTAGAAAGAGAAAACCAAATCATGGCTGACAAGGTATCTATTTAATTTCATTAGAAGTTTTAGGAGTTTAGATAAAGAGAGAAAAGAAAAAATGAAGATTTTCAATAGTAATTATGGTTTGATATGACTGATGATAACTTGAAACAATGAAATAATAAGCACTAACACTTATATATACTAATACAAGACTCTATCCAAATTAAATAGGGAAGCAAATCATTATAATCATATAATAATAAGAAAGAAATAAGAAAACTAATTTCAAGCGATCATAATATTAAGAGATTATAAAAATTTCTAAGGAATAGGGGGCATGTTATCTTCTGAATGTTCAAGCGCTGAAAGTGGTCTAGGAAAGGAGTTTTTACATTCCTATCATTAGTTTGAAGATAGACTCATACTTCCCAAATTTGGCTTCACAACTGAGGATATAAATGTTGGAAATGAAAGTGTGAATATTGAATTTCCAGTTTCCAAATTGGTTACAAATGAGTTAATTGACGAAAAAGTAAGTGAAAACAACCATATAGTCATTGCCTTTATGGTGGTCAAAATGTATCCCAGTTTACTATTGTGGTTTGTTGCTTAACTCATTGATAGATATCTCCTAAAGCATGTCATATACCATCTCAGCATCATAAATACAATAATATCCACAACATATGTAAAGGAAAAGAGACCCTCTAGAAGATTCTATCAACTCCAATGAAAATAAAGCTTCTCTAATCTGTCAGTTGCATAAGGCAGTAAAGCATGGGGGAGGGGAGTCGGAAAAAAAAAATAATAATGAACAAAAATTACTACCAAGTTCGGTAAAACCAGGCTCAATTTTTGCTTGAGCTAGCAGAGTTTCCATAACTTCTTTTGGGTTCATATAAAGTTGCAGACATTGTTTTATTAGATTTTGTACCTGGAATAAGGCAAATAAAAACCATGACCGAAATGAAATAAAAAGTAGAGAAGAGGGAATTGTAAGAATATTATAGGAAGAGTTAGTAAAAGAGGAGAGATTAAAATAGAGGATCATCAGAATTATTTATTCAGTAATAATTTCAATTACAAAATTATACGCTGTAAAATCAAAATAGACAGCAACAGTAGCCAGTAGTCCTATAAATAATATCTGTATCAATTAACCTATTAATCCAATTGTATTTCCGGAAATCTTTCCTAGTTGTCCTTTGATGTCATGTATGGAATGAGAAAGTTAGAAAATAGAAGATGTTGAAGAAGGTGAGGCCGGCCGGCTTACCAGTTGGATATCTTCCTGAGAAACACGTCTCACAGATCCGCTTGACATGTCTGTCTGAAGTTCCCAAATGATTTGGACATAATAATAAACATAAAGAAATAGTTCAATTTTACTCCTCCATGAGAAAAGAGCAAACCACTGTTACTATTACTATTTGAATCAATTTAAAATATACAGTTATTTGTAATAGAAGTGGCAAGAATAAATAGACAAGTAATAATGTCAAGTAAACAGTAAATAAATAATAAATAGGAAAAACGAGAGTGAGCAAAGAACATAGGGAATTTGATAGAAATAATAAAGGAAGGAAATTGGTGAAATTCTAGTACAATAAAAGAAGGAAATCGGTGAAAATCTTAGTCAATGTAGTTCGTCTAATAAGTGGATTAGTTTCAATGTATTAAGATTATATGTCATTTTAATCTTTACAAGATATACTCTAATCTGTTTTATTCTTAGTCAAGGTAGTTCGTCCATTAAGTGCATAAATTTTAATGGATTAAGAATTTCAGTTATTTTAGTATTACTAGGTTTATTCTAGTCCATTTTTGTTCTTAATCTATGTAGTTCGTTTAATAAGTGCATAAATCTCAATGGATTAATATTTTAGGTCATTTTAGTTTTTACTAGATTTATTCTAGTCCATTTTGGTTCTTAATTAATATGGGTCGTCCAATAAGTTCATAAGTCCCAATGGATTAATAATTTAGATCATATTGGTATTTACTATGTTTTTTTTTTTCTTTCTTCATTTTAGTTCTTATTCAATGTAGTAGGTGCAATAAGTGCAAAATTCTCAATAGATTAATATTTTAGGTCATTTTAGTCTTTATTAGGTTTAATCTTGTCTACTTTGGTTCTTAATCAATCAGGGCATAAGTCTCAATGGATTATAATTTTAGTTCATTGTAGTTCTTACTAGGTTTATTCTAGTCCATTTTGGTTCTTTGTGAATGAAGTTTGTAACACCCCGTTTTTTCAAAGCGAGGGTATATTTTTTTTTTTTAAAAGTAATTAAAAACGAACAAAGAAATAAATCAGGAAATGCTGTTGGATGAATAATTGAGTCATTATAATTTACGCAGCGGAAAGGTTTCTCCAATTACAAATCCAAAACATTTCTACATAAACATCAAATGGTACATGGAACCCATTCAAAGATGATATAAAACTGATAATATTTGTATAAGTACAGTTTTCCAAAACTAAAATACTCCAAACCAAAAAGAAGGACCCCTAGTCCCTATACATCATCCTAATCTGATCATCCTACCAAAAACTATACACCCTGAGTAATCTCCACGCGCCCCGTGAGATCCTCCTAACACAACCGCAGTCAAGCATTCCCATCTCCATCCCTGTCCGTAGGGTACGAACCAGTAGGGCCGTCCTGACTCTCATCTGAGGGCAAAGCCCAGATTTCCACAATAGTGTAAAGGGTCACCAACCAGAAAATAACAGTTAACACATAGCAATTAAGTTTTTGAATGCTCAAAACAACTTTTTAACTAAGCATGCACCTTAACAGGATTTTCAATGTGCGAAAAGTTCATACATTACATTGCCAATGAAAATGAAGGTAAAATGCAGTTCTCGATCTCCTAATTAACACATGATAAAACAAAACATGGATAGATTCATGAGCAATTAATCATACAACTAAAAATGAGGATTTTCACTGAGCCAATCGATTGGGCAATCGATTGGGGTGAAGATTTTTAATGAAAACAGAATCCTGGGCTGAATTCAATCGATTGGTAAATCGATTGATTGGTTCCTGAGCCCCTGGTTTCGAGCCAATCGATTTCCTAATCGATTTGGTGAGGGATTCTTAATGAAAACAGAATCCTGGGCTGAATTCAATCGATTGGTAAATCGATTGATTGGTTCCTGAGCCCCTGACTTAAGGCCTAATCGATTGGGCAATCGATTTCGAAAGGGATTTTAAAAAGGCTGATTTACAAAATCGATTGGCTAATCGATTTTGTGAATTGGCCAAGTCCCTGTTTACCCATCCAATCGATTGGGAAATCGATTTCCCTGATCAGTTTTCCAAAAATTCATGAATTAACCTAAGTCATTCCTAATCAAGTTCACCACTTAACACTTAGCAATTTCTACGCGATTACTACGACACACAAAGGTTCGATAACCATCATACTCACACACAATACACAACACATAGCACTTAACACCTTCATCTCAGTTATCACGATAAATCAAAATTCGAATCACTCAATCATAAACTCAAATCAAACATGACTCGCGTGCCAGGCACCCTAATGCAATGCGTATATGCCAAAATGCATGGACTCGGAATTCCAAACCAAAACCCTCCTCGAAGGGCCGTAAATCATAATTGTACCGCCTATCGCAGGCCAAAGTACCAATTACCGAGGTGCCACCTATCACGGGTCAGCACGATTTACTAAAATGCGTAAATCATAAACGTACCACCTATCACGGGTCAGTACAGTTTACCGAGGTGTCACCTATCACGGGTCAACACGATTTACTAAAAGAAAAAGCGGAAATCGTAAATGTACCACCTATCACGGGTCAGTACAGTTACCATGGTGTCACCTATCACGGGTCAACACGATTTACTAAAATATAAATCGCAAACGTACAACCTATCACGGGTCCGTACAGTTTACCAAGGTGCCACCTATCACGGGTCAGCACAATTCACCAAAAATGTAAATCGTAAATGTACCACCTATCACGGGTCAGTACAGTTACCATGGTGTCACCTATCACGGGTCAACACGATTTACTAAAATGTAAATCGCAAACGTACAACCTATCACGGGTCCGTACAGTTTACCAAGGTGTCACCTATCACGGGTCGACACAATTTACCAAATGAAATGCATGAGCATACACAGACTCCATTCACAACAATCGTTAAGCAAATGCAGATATTAAAAGATTCCCCATTTTTAATACCCATTTAACTTAAACGACTTTCAAACAACATTAATTAAATAAGTCATTAAGAGATTCCCCGTTCTTAATACCGATTTAACTTAATGATTTTCAAAACAAAACGTTAAGCAAACAGTCATATTAAGAGATTCCCCATTCTTAATATACTTTTGACTTAAACGGTTTTCTCGCAAAACATTCAGTAAACGAGTCATTAAGAGATTCCCCATTCTTAATACTCATTTACCGAAACGATTTTCAAAAACGATAGTTAAGTAACCGAGACATTAAGAGATTCCCCATTCTCAACGCCCAGTTAACTTAAACATTTTCCTCAAATACACATTAAGTAAACCGAGGTATTAAAAGATTCCCCATTTTTAATACTCGTTTAACTCTAATGGTTTTCAAATTCCACAGAAACAAATTCAAACATACTTTCACATTCAAACCATAATTCACAACAACCACACCAATTAACAAACATCAAGTTTCATTTACCCATAATCATACACAATGACATTCAAATTCATTTACCACGAAACATTCATCACTATAAACAAAACCTAACTCTTAGGGTTTTACCCGTAACGCACTAGTTTGGTTTTTCCCCAAATCGACACATTTAACCCTAACAATTTCCTTCCCACACAACTACAGATAAGTCCCTAATGCAATCTAGAAGTTTGGAAGGAGCCCTTACCTCAAAGTTAGCTTTATCGAGAGTTTCCGGTTCCGCGAGAAATTCCGGTAAAATCTCCGCTTGCAACGCCGCTTCCAAAGTAGTGCACTAGCACCGTAGCACGGAGGTGAGCAACTTTCCCTTCTATCTCTTCGAGAAAAGAGGTTTGGATCTAGGAGAAACGGAGGGGTTTGTGTTTGGATCTTAAAAACCGTATTTCTTCGTTTTCGAATCAAAGAGGAAGAGTGGAGTTACGAAAACCTTGATCTAACCCTCACCCAACCTTGGGTCACTAGTTTTGAAGGAAAGGAAGCAACGAAAACGAAAAATGGAGGAGGATGAATTTTCTTGGTTCCTTGCGTGAGTTTTCAGAGGAAGAAGATGGAATTGAAGATTTTCCTTCCTTTCTATTTCTTTCCTTTCTTTTTCCTTTCTTCCTTTTTCCTTCCTTCCTTTATATTCTATTTTCTTTTCCTTTTCCTTCCTTATAGTTTTCCTTTCTTTTTCCCTCCAAGCAAACATATATAACTATAATAAATATAACTCAACAAATATCTCAAAATCTAGATATTTATTAAATTACCGTTTCACCCGAAACGCCTTAAATTAACCGTAAAGTATTTTCCGCAGTTAAATTCAATTTATTTATCGACGAGGAATTCTAATTGGCATTGAAATATCTTTTTGATTATAAAACTCCAAAATATTATTAACTTTGGCTTAAAAGCCTCCGAGCCAAAATCCAAAATATACCAAAAATACATAAAAGGGCACTTTAAAATTATGGGTCTTACAAAGTTCATCTAATAAGTGCATTAGTTTCAATGGATTAAGATTTTTGGTCATTTTGATCTTTAATAAAAATATTTTAATCTGTTTAGTTCTTAGTCAATGTAGTTCGTCCAATAAGTGCATAAGTCTCAATGGATTAAGAAATTAAGTCATTTTAGTCTTTACTAGGTTTATTCTCATCCATTTTGGTTTTTTGCCAATGTATTTCCTCTAATAAGTGCATTAGTTTAATTAATTTAAATTATAGGTTATGTTTGTCTTTAATAGGTTTATTTTAATCCATATTGGATCTTAGACAATGTAGATCGTCCAATTAATGCATAACTTTCAATGGAATAAGATTTTTGGTCATTTTTGTCTTTACTAGGTTTATTCTTGTCCACTTTGGTTCATAGTCAATTTAGTTCGTCCAATAAATGCATTAGTTTCAATGGGTTAAGATTTTAGGTCATTTTAGTCTTTAAAAGATTTATTCTAATATGTTTTAGATCTTAGTCAATGCCGTTTGTCTAATAAGTGCATTTGTTCGCCTAAAATGTACATTAGTTTCAAAGTCTTAAGAATTTAGGTCATTTCGATCTTTAATATGTTTATTCTAAACCGTTTTAGTTCTTAGTCATTGTAGTTCATCAAATAAATGCATAATTCTCAATGGATTAAGATTTTGGTCATTTTAGTTTTTGCTAGGTTTATTCTAGTAAATTTTGGTACTTAGTCAATGTAGTTATTCTAATAAGTGCATTTGTTCTAAGTCCCAATGGATTAACAATTTAGTAATTTTTATCTTTACTAGGTTTATTCTAGACTATTTTAGTTATTAGTCAATTTAGTTCGTCTAATAGATGCATTTGTTTCAATAGATTCAAATTTTAAGTCGTTTTGGTCTCTACTAGTTATATTCTTGTCCATTTTGTTTCACAGTCAACGTAGTTAGTCCAATAAGTACATTAGATTCAATGGGTTAAATTTTTTGGTCATTTTGGCCTGTGAAAGATTGATTTTAATTTGTTTTAAATCTTAGTCAATGTAGTTCTTCTATTAAGAGTGTAAGTCACAATGGATTAAGATTTTAGGTCATTCTGGTCTTTACTAAGTTTATTCTAGCCCATTTTGGTTCTTAGTCAATGTAGTTCGTCAACTAAGTGCATAAGTCGCAATGGATTAAGATTTTCGGTCAATTTAGTCTTTGCTAGGTTTATTCTAGTTCATTTTGATTCTTAGTCAATATAATTCGTCAAATAATTGCATAAATCACAATGGATTTTTTTTTTCATTTTAGTCTTTATCAGTTTTATTCTAGTCCATTTTGGTTCTAGTCAATGTAGTTTGTCAAAATAGGGAATTAGTTTCTATGAATTAAATTATAGGTATTTTTTAATTAGTTTGTTGTGATTCATTTTGGTTTTTAGGCAATATAGTTTGTTTAATAAGTGCATAAGTCTTAATAGATTAAGATTTTAGGTAATTTTGGTATTTACTATGTTTATTCTAGTAGATTTTTATTCATAGTCAATGTTGTTCATCCATTAAATGCATAAGTCTCAGTGGATTAAGATTTTAGGTCATTTTGTTCTTTACTAGGTTTATTCTTGTCCATTTGGTTCTTAGTCAATATAGTTTGTCCATTTAGAGCATAAATTTTGATGGATTTCAATTTTATGTCATTTTGGTTTATATTTGGTTTGCTCTCGTCCATTTTGGTTATTAGTCAATGTAGTTCATCTAATAAATGCATAAGTCTCAATGAATTAAGATTTTGGCCATTTTAGTCTTTACTAGAACTATTCTAGTCCACTTTGGTTCTTAGTCAATGTATTTCATCCGATAAGTGCATAAGTTTCAAAAGATTAAGATTTTAGGTCATTAAAAGGTTTATTCTAGTCTATTTTAGTTCTTATTCAATTTAGTTCGTCCAATAAGTGCATAAGTCTCAATGGACTAAGATTTTAAGTCATTTAGGTCTTTACTAAGTTTATTCTAATATGTTTTTGTTCTTACCCAATGTATTTCTCTAATGAGTTTATTCTAGTCCATTTTGGTTTTAGGTCAACGTAGTTGATCTTATAAGTGCATTGGATTCAATGTATTAAGGTTTTAGGTCAATATAGTTCGCCCAATAAATGCATAACCTTCAATGGATTAAGATTTTGGTCATTTTGGTATTTAATAGGTTTATTCTAATCAATTTTTTTTCTTAGGTAATGTTGTTGGCCCAATAAGTTCATAAGTCTCAATTGATTAAGATTTTTGGTCATTTTTCTCTTAAATTGGTTTATTCAAATTCATTTTATTTCTTTGTCAATGTAGTTTGTCTAATAAGTGCAAAAGTCTCATTGGATTTCGATTTTAGATCATTTTGGTATTTACAAGGTTATTTCTTGTCCATTTTGGTTCTTAATCAATGTAGTTCGTCTATTAAGTGCGTAAGTCTCAATGGGTTCATATTTTATCATTTTAGTTTTTACTAGGTTTATTCAATTAAGTGCATAAGTCATATTAGTCTTTACTCGGTTTATTCTTATTTGTTTTAGTTCTTAGTCAATTTAGTTCTTCTAATAAATGCATAAATCTCATTGGGTTAAAATTTTAGGTCATTTTGATCTTTAATAGGTTTATTCTAATTCGTTTTAGTTCTTAGTCAACGTAGTTCATCCAATAACTGCACAAATCTCAATGGATTAATATTTTAGTCCATTATATGAACATCAAAAGTCTTAACGTATGTCAAAATAGAGCTTAATATATACCACAAAAAGTATATAAATATATCAATTTGGTCCCTATTATTTGCACATGATGCAAGTTCATGTCAAACAATATATTTTTTAAACCATCAATTTAGCCCTAACAATTGCCCACGAGACAGTTAACATGACATGTCAGCAAAGTAAACTATGTCATGTGATTGTCACTGAGGAGGGACTAACTTGATTAACATTTTGGAAAGCCAATAATCATTTTGAAATTTTGATAAAGTCAGGGACTTAGTTGAAACAAGTGATTAACTTGAGGGATCATCTTGGATATTTACTCATTAATCTATGAAGTCCAAATACTTATTACGAATGTTATACGGTACAAATATGTGGATACGTGAAATTTTAAGATTTTAGATAAAATACAACTAAGATACATTAACAAAAAATTTATTAAAAAAATTATGCAAATGTAGAATATTTATAAATAAAGAGACATGAATCATTACTTATTAATATATAATTACAATGATCATCATTTTCGCATTATATTTTAATTGATGTGTTAGGATATCAACAATAGAAACATTAAAAGAATATCTAAGACGTATCAAATAAGTTATTTTTAAGTGGGAAGCAAATTGTGAAGTTGTTGAACTAGATGAAAGTACCATGGTGACACACTCAATAACAAAGTTGTCATGATTATCATTATCGCCTTCAAAAGTACACAAAAATATGCAAAATGGTCCGAACAACATAGTTACACTAACAAAATAGCAATAATTATCATTCTTTTGTGAGATTTGTTTATTTTGAATTGTTTATATCACTAATAAACATCAACAACCACATGGATTAAACACTTTTGCATTTATTCACCTCTTTAAAATTATGAGTCATTTCTACATATGGGGTAAACTTCCAATCAAAAGCAATTTCGGCAATAAATGTGTTTCCAAGAACAAGCAAATTATGGATCCTAATTTAACGAAGTTGTATGTATCTGTTGAACTCTTTATTGTGAACAATGGTTAGATGGAAACAAGAATGTACAACAACATATTGAATATTTTTTGGACAACGTAAATACAAATCTTGTTTGCACATTTTCAATCTTGATGAGAAGCTACCCACCAGTTTATTACTAGATAAGAATCTATTTTTATCGAAAGTTGATTTATCCTGCGCAAACTCATACAATAAAATGACGTATCTTGATAATAATGTGACTAAAGATCTTATTCTTCTTTATAATCTGATCACAAGTGAATATATAAAGGTTTCAAATGGCAAACAAAATCTTAAATCAACTTTTTTATACATTTTTAACAAACATAAACAAATAAATAAAAAATATCACAAAGATATGTAGAGAGGCAATAAATATAGTATTCAAATTGAAATGAACACTCTCAAACATCAATATAGAGGGAAGTTGGAAATGATAATGAGATAATGTGTTGATCGATATCCAACATATCGTTAAAAAATATATATGTAATTGTAAGTTCCCAAAGATTGATAATAGTATTTGATTATAGCATTTGGGCACATGTTTCTAACTTTTTAGTTTGGTATTTTAAAAACTTTTTATAGCTTAGAATAATATTTTTAGTTTGTTTTTAAACTTTGGGTCGAATTTGAATTATAATTTTATTATTTGCATTTTGACTTTTGTTCGCTCTGTAGGCCATAACTTGAGCTCTGGATATCGGATTGGCGCATACGAGTAGGCATTGGAAAGCTAAAAATCAGAACTACAACTTTTTTTTTGGAGTAAAAGTCCAACGCCAAACTTGAGATTCAGGTTACACTGCCAATTTCGATTCATGATTCTATTCTTGTTTTTTTTATTATATTGATATTCTGATTGCTTAAATTGAATTTCAATAGGATCGATTAAATTTATTTGACAAAATTTAGTTTCGGTTTCTAACTTAATTGAATTATAATTTTGCGACGCTTGACTGTTAATTGTAATATTTTGGTGATTGAGATGCTTAATCTAATCAAAGAAACCGAATTCACATAGGATTGATTACGCTTCTTTGATCAATTCTATAGTCAAATAAGAATTGAATCACGAATTAGAAATTAAACTCATTGATATAATATGTGATAGGTCTGAAACTCGAATAAGTGGATGAATCGTTTTGCTCATTTGTTAAATAAAAAATCTAAAAAAACCCTTTTTAATTTCAACTTTCAATTCGGTTATTATTATTATATCAGAAGTCCTTGCGAAACGATTCGAGTTATTACCTCTATTTACATTTTATCAATTGTATTTGACCCGTGTGCGATAGCGAATCGAATTGGCGCAGTTGTCGGGGACTCTCTAATAACAATATTAATCGATATTAACCCTATTTTCAGGCGACTGCCTCAGATTGCTCCAAAATTTCGCCAGAAAATCAGAAAAAAAAAAAAAATCAAGGATTAGGACTCTTGAATAAGGGACTTATACTAGACACAACGCTCAAAATCCCAAATTCCTTCGTTTAGACCATTTTTTCAATTTTTTGAATTTTTCAAATTCTCCAAAAATTCCAAAAAAATTTGTGTAGCCTTTATTTAATTTTTAGAAATTTGTGGCGGTATTTTTATATTTTTTAGATTTTATTTGATAGGGTTTTCAATTTTTCACTTCAATTTTATTGATATGGACATTGTTGGAATTTTCAGAATTGTGATTTTGCATTGCATTGTTATGATGATGCATGACTAGGGCTAGTTCTGTAAATCTGCATTCTCTTGAACCTGAAATAGATAGGACATTTAATTTACATTGTAGACTTAATAGAGCTGCTAGTGTTAACGAGTTAGAGTCAGATACTTAAATTGACAACTTGCTGCAAAATATGGTTGATGCGAATAATAGAACCTTAAGACAACTTGCTGCACCTAATGTCAATTATAATGCATTGTGTATTACATATCCTGAAGTTACTGTGCCATTGGAACTTAAATATGGTTTAATACATTTGCTTCCAAAGTTTAATGGTATTGCAGGTGTGTATTACATATCCATGTTGTGTGTTCTACCATTAAGTCTCAAGGAGTCACAAAAGACCACATTAAATTGAGAGCCTTCCCATTTCACTCAAAGATGCTTCCAATGACTGGTTATACTACATTCAACCAGGTTCTGTTACAAGTTGGAATGATCTCAAAATATTGTTTCTAGAAAAATTCTTCCCTGCCTCAAGAGCTGCTTCAATTAGAAAAGAAATATGTGGCATCAGGTAGATTGATAGGAAATCATTACATAAGTATTGAAAGAGATTCAAGAAATTAGTTTCTAGCTGTCCTCATCACCAAATTTCTGAATAATTGCCCATCTAGTATTTTTATGAAGGCTTGCTACCTATGGATAGAAGCGTTTTGGATGCTGCTAGTGGGGGAGCACTTGACGATAAGACCCCACAAGCGGCAAAGGTATTGATTGAGAACATGTCCATTAATTTTCAGCAGTTTACAACTAGAAGCAATTTTGCAGTGTCGACAAGGGGTGTGAATGAAATTCAAGCTTCTTCCAATAAGAATTTAGAAGGCAGACTTGATGAGCTTACATCCTTAGTAAAAAAGTTGACAATAGGTAAAACCCAAGTTGGTAAGTGGTATTTTCACTTCTCCAGAGCATCCTACAGATCCATGTCCCACATTGCAAGAATATCTAATTGTTGATGCTCCTCAAGCATATGCATCAAATATATACAATCCTCAAGCCAACTATGATCTGTCATCTAACATGTACAATCCTGGTTGGAGAAACCATCCCAACCTGAGATGGGGGAATTCATCTGCACAACAGCAACCTAGGCAGCAGTAGCAGCAAAATATCCCTCAATAGCAAAACAATGCACCTTCATTAGAGGACCTCGTTAAGCAGACGACTATCAAGAATCTCCAATTTCAACAAAGAACATATTCCACCATTCAAAATTTGGAAACAAAGATTGGTCAACTAGCCACTTCAATTAATCAATTGCAGACTCATGGGTCAAACTAATTGTCTGCACAGACAGTAGTAAATGCAAATGCTCCCAATGTCAGTGCAATCACATTGAGGTATGAGAAAGTTGTTGAAATACCAAAGGCACATGAAACTGCTGTGAAAAATGACAAGGTTGCTGAGGACACTTTGATACTTGAAATTGTTGATGCTGAGCACAATATACCACTTCCTTTTCCTCAAAAGGTAGTGAAGACTAAGAAAATGGACGAGACATATAAGGACAAGGAGATCTTGGATACATTTAGGAAGGTGGAAGTGAACATTCCCCCCATTTAAGCAATTAAACAGATTCCAAGATATGCAAAATTTCTAAAAGATTTGTGCACACACAAGAGAAGGTCAAAAGGTAATGAAAGAGTAAACATGGGGCGAAATGTTTCAACCCTCATTCAGCCATGCCTCAGAAATACAAAGATCCCGGAACTTTTTCCATTCCATGTACCATAGGCAATAGTCAATTTGAAAAATGCTATGTTAGATTTAGGAGCTTCCATTAATGTTATGCCTACATCTATTTTTAACTCTCTTGCTCTTGGACCTTTACAGAGTATAGGTGTTATCATTCAATTGGCGAACATGAGCAATGCTCATCATGCTGGACTTGTGGAGGATGTACTTGTTTGAGTTAATGAATCAGTATTTCATGCAGATTTTTTCATTCTGGACATGGAAGGAAAGTATAAGTCCAATAGGGCGCCTATCATCTTAGGCATATCATTCTTGAAAACTACTAGAACAAAAATTAATGTGCATGCTGGAACTCTATCCATGGAATTTAGTGATAGCATTGTAAAATTTAACATCTTTGATGCTATGAAACACCCCTTGGAAGAGCATTCTATTTTTCAAATTTAATTGCTTGCTGATTTGGTTGATGACACTTACCCTGATTTGTTTGCTACTGATTTTCATTCATTGTCTGGTTTTGGTGATACTTATACTTGTGAATGTTGTACATATACTCAATTGTGCTTTGTGTGTGTTGAGATCGTAGTTTCCTTACAGGTTGATCATTGCGCTAATATTTATATTTCTACTAACAAAATTGATTTTGCAGCCTTAACTTCGACCACTGGTGTTGTACCCTCCATTGAACAACCACCGACTATAGAGCTTAAACCACTTCCTGAAAATTTGAAATACGCATATTTAGAAGGAAGTGGCAAGTTAGCTGTGATTATTTTAGCCAAACTTGAAGATGAACAAGAAGAGAAGCTGTTGCAGATTTTAAGAAAACACCAGAAGGCAATCGGATGGACCTTGGCTGATATTTCTAGTATTAGCCCATCCATGTGTATGCATAGGATACTACTGGAGGATGGGGTAAAATCATTCAGGCAACCCCAAAGGCGACTTAACCCATTAATTATGGATGATGTAAAAAATGAAGTGACAAATCTCTTGCAAGCATGCATTATATACCCCATCTCTGATAGTCAATGGGTGAGTCCGGTGCATGTAGTCCCTAAGAAAACTGGACTCACAGTGGTTAAAAATGAAAATAATGAACTTATCCCCACACAAATGCAGAATAGATGGAGGGTATGCATCAATTACACGAGACTAAACCAGACAACTAGAAAAGATCATTTTCCTTTACCATTCATTGATCAGATGCTTGAACAATTGGCTGGTAAGTCACATTATTGCACTAGAGGACCAAGAAAAGACCACGTTCACTTGCCCTTTCAGCACATTTGCATAAAGGAGGATGCCCTTAGGCCTATGCAATGCTCCTGGAACTTTCCACTACTGCATGATTAGTATTTTCTCTAACTTGATAGAAAATTGTATTGAAGATTTCATGGATGATTTTACTGTGTATGGTTCCTCATTTGATGCATGCTTGAACAATTTAGATAGAGTTTTGCATAGATGTATTGAAACTAACATTGTGCTGAATTATGAAAAATGTCGTTTTGTGGTTGAACAAGGCATAGTTTTGGAACATGTGATCTCTAAAAATAGGATAGAAGTGGATCCTGCCAAGATTGATGTGATTTCAAATTTGCCTTACCCATCTTGCATCCGCGAGATTCGTTCTTTTCTTGGCCATGCAGGTTTTTATAGGCGCTTTATCAAGGATTTCTGCAAGATAGCTCTTCCGTTGTCAAATTTGTTGTAAAAAGATGTGAGTTTCATCTTTAATGACAAATGCAAGAAGGCGTTTGATTTCTTAAAGGCAGCATTGACCTCTACTTCCATAATTCAACCACCCAATTGGACCCTCCCTTTTGAAATTATGTGTGTTGGATCTAACTATGCAGTGGGAGCAGTCCTTGCACAAAGGGTTGCTTTGAAGTTCTTGCTGAAGAAACCAGAAGCAAAACCGAGATTGATTTGGTGGATGTTGTTACTCCAAGAATTTGATTTAGAGATTAAAGATAAGAGTGAAGCTGAAAATTTGGTGGCAGATCATTTGAGCAGAATAGAAATGGATGAGGACCCTATCCCAATTCGTGATGACTTCCTTGATGAGCAACTGCTACAATTGGGTGAGGTAACTCTTTGGTTTGCTGATTTAGTTAATTATCTAGTTGCTTGAGTATTTCCTATAGATGCATCCAGAACACAAATACACAAACTTAAAAGTGATGCCAAATACTGTGTGGGATGATCCATATCTATGGAAATTCGATAGTGACCAGGTGATAAGGCGATGTGTTTCCCACCATGAGGCTCAATCCATTCTTCGTTTTTGTCATGCCTCTCAAGCTAGGGGACATTTTGGTCCTCAATGGACAACAAGAAAAGTCTTAGACTCAGGTTTCTGTTGGCCCACATTGTTTAAAGATGCTTTTGAGACTTACAAAGCTTGTGAACAATTCCAAATAGCAGGAACAACAATCACTCATAGGAGTGAGATGCCTCAACAACCTATGTTTTTCTATGAAGTATTTGATGTGTGGGCATTAACTTTATTGGCCCTTTTCTTGTATCTTTTGGTTTTGTCTATATTTTACTAGTTTTTGATTATGTTTCAAAGTGGGTGGAAGCAATACCCACTAGGACTAATGATTCTTAAGTTGTTGCAGGTTTTATCAGATCAAATATTTTTTGCAGGTTTGGAATACACCGGGCCATCATAAGGGATCAAGCACTCATTTTTGCAACCGCACCATGGGCGCTTTGCTTCAGAAGTTTGGGGTTGTGCACAAATTTTCTACACCTTATCATCCCCACACTAATGGGCAAGCTGAAATCTCAAACAGGGAAATCAAACAGATCTTAGAAAAGATGGTGCAGCCAAACATGAAAGACTAGAGCTACTGACTTGAAGAAGCTCTTTGGGCTCATAGAACAACCTACAAAACACCAATAGGGATGTACCCTTATCGACTTGTGTTTGGTAAGGCATGCCATCTCCTAGTGGAAATAGAGCACCATGCTTATTGGGCGATCAAGAGTTGTAACCTTGAGATGGAGAAAACATGTTTGGAGAGAAAGCTTCAACTGCAACACAACTTGAAGAGCTTAGACTTGAAGCTTATGAGAACTCTCAGATCTATAAGGAGAAAACTAAGTACTTTCATGATAAGATAATTTCTAGGAAGGAATTTTTCATTGGCAAAAAACGTTTTATTGTTTAAATTCCGTCTGAAAATTATGGCTGGAAAACTTCGATCGAAGTGGATTGGCCCTTTTGTTGTTACTAATATTTTTCCTCATGGTGTAGTGGAAATAAAAAGTGAAAACACCGAGAAAGTGTTCAAAGTAAATGGACAACGCCTCAAGCTATTTCATTAGAGCTTTGTGTTTGAAGATGCTACCATAGATGAACTCTCCTTGAAAATGCCCACCTACACTGAAGTTTGAACAATGAGCTCCATTTCCTTACTCTTATTTTATACTTGTTACTTTCATTGAGGACAATGTGTAATTTAAGTGTGGGGGTATTATTTAGGATTTTATTATTTAGGATTTTATTTGTTATATTTCAAAAAAAAAAAATATATAAAATATGAAAAAAATATAAAAATCGACATTGCACTACATGCTTTTTCATCCGATTCTGTGGTTATAAATGTTGAGAGTTTGTTTCGACTAGCATGATTGGATAGTATCTTTGCATTATTGATAAAATAAGTTAGATTAAAATGCTAAATTGTATATCATTTGTGATAGGTCATTAACCTTTGTGAGATTTTTTAGCCTTATTATGAATGAAATATATTTTTCCATCTTTTGTGTGTGTGTGTGTTATCTCACTCATGATTGCTAGTTATGCTAGAACTTGACTTGACTCTTGTCTGCATGCATATATTGAAATAATCTAGGCATTTGATTAAGCTACTAGCCAAATAAGCATACCATACAATTATCCATTTGTTTAAAACCATTTGAGCCTAATTATCTCATTATTTGTTATATAGCTCATTACAAGCCTAAAAGTGAAAAATAATAATTAACCCAATCTCAGGGGATAAAGGAGTCTTTCCTTAAATAAGTGTAGGGATGCTCAACTTGTTTGTTTAAATTTGAGTGTTATGAGAAAGAAAAAAAAATTGAGAAAAAAAAACTGAGAAGAAAAAAAAAATAAAGAAAAAAAAATATGAGGAAAAATGGTTGTGTTGTGAGCAAAGAGAGTGTGAAAATAAAAGTCAATGATGTTTTGTTGAGTTACTTCTTAATGTTGTTTTTCTCTCTTAATCATTACTCCTTTATCCTCTTTGATTTTAAACCCTAGTCTCCTTAGGTGCATGTGTTTCAACCTTACCTTGGCCACATTACAACCTGAATAAAGACCTTTTGATCATTAGGTGCATGTGTTTCAAATATAGATTATAGAGGCTTGTCAAGCATATGGTAGTGCTAGCTTTCATGATGTGCTTTGAGTGTAAACAGTATCCCAAATATTTTGATTGTAAACACTTTGAGAGAATTTTATATACTGGGAGGACTCTATCACTTATGATGCATTCTTTAGATAACTTATCCTCTTGTTTGCCTTGAATGTGATAAAAAAAAACTATTCATGATTGCCTTAAGTTAGAAATATTTTTTTTCTCTCACCACTTTGAATTCATAAAGAATATTTGGAATCACATGCTTTGCTTTGCTCGGAGTGCAAAAGTTTAAGTGTTGGGGAATTTGATCATAACATTTGGGACATGTTTCTAGCATTTCAGTTTGGTATTTTAAAAGCTCTTTATAACTTAGAATAATATTTTTAGTTTGTTTCTAAACTTTGGGTCGAATTTGAATTATAATTCTATTATTTGCATTTTGACTCTTGTTCGCTTTGTAGGTCATAACTTGAGCTCTGGATATCGGATTGGCGCATACGAACAAATGTTGGAAAGCTAAAAATCAGAGCTACAACTTTTGTTTTGGAATAAAAGCCCAACGCCAAACTTTACTGGGCCTAAATTACAGATTTCGTAATCTGGACTTTTGTAATAATTTTAAATAGCGGGTTACTTATTTTTTAAACCCTAAACCCTAAAGCTCAATATTGAGTACTATATATTGGCAGTTTTGTTTATTTTAGAGAAGGGAAATATTAGGATTCAGATTGCTACAAGAAATAAAAAGTTTTTATTTTAATTTCATGGAAGGCTAATTTTATAAGGTTAATCCACGAGTTCAGAGTTTCATCAACACCTTGAGATTTAGGTTACACTGTCAATTTCGATTCATGATTATATTCTTATTTATTTGATTATATTGATTTTCTGATTGCTTAAATTGATAGGATCGATTAAATTTATTTGACATAATTTTGTTTCAGTTTCTAATTTAATTGAATTATAATTTTGCGACACTTTATCATTAATTGTAATATTTTGATGATTGTGATGCTTAATCCAATCAAAGAAACCGAATTAACATAGGACTAAATAATATTAAGGACTAAATATATTTAACCTTTGATTTTATATAACACATTTTTGTAATTTATTGGAACTGTTACACATATACTATTTTTGCCATGTTGTCTATTAAGAAAATACAACACCGTGAAGATTCTATAATTAGTGTACCGTCTTCCCTTCAACAAATTAATGTCCAATAAATAAAAAGATGATCAATGGTGACTCTTAATTTGTAAAGTTGAAAGACATAAGTGATAGTTGATCTAGATATTAAAATTTCCCTCTCACAAATATTGAGATATTAAATATACAAATCCAATTTAAATGACATGATTCTGTTTTTTAGTGTTTTATTGTATTTTTTCTTTGTGTTTACTAAAATCTCCTCAAGTTCAATTTAGACTATTTAACTTTGTAGAAAGATATTAGATGTTACTATTTTCTATTATACAATGAAGCTCGTAGTATATTTGTACCTTATGAACTTGTTGGGGTTGATGCAATATATATTAATAGCATACAACATGCATGCCTTGCAATAAAGCTTATTTACAAATTTAAAGACATTTTGATTGGACAAAATAATTGTGAAGAGGTTATGATGAAGCTTATTGACTGGGTTGATATATGCAACAATGGTTGAACATAAACACAAATAGAGCCATGTTGTCATGCTTTTGTTGATTATATTATAGATTGGTAGAATTTATGCCTATATATATTTTTGTTTTGTTTTACGGAGTATAATGGATTCTAATGTCTTCTTGATATACTAATTTTAAAAATTAATGAAATGCACGGTGTTTTGATATCTCTAGTTTGTGTCACATTATTAATTAAGGTACACGTAAAATATGCTTTCAAATGAATTAATAAATACACAATTCATTAAGGTACACACAAAATATGTCTAAACAAGCTTCCCCAGAATAGGTAGTGTGTTGATCATAGCATTTGGGCACATGTTTTTAGCTTTTTAGTTTGGTATTTTAAAAGCTCTTTATAACTTAGATTAATATTTTTAGCTTGTTTCTAAACTTTGGTCGAACTTGAATTATAATTTTATTATTTACATTTTAATTTTATTATTTATATTTTGATTCTTTCTCGCTATATAGGTCATAACTTGAGCTCTGGATATCGGAGTGGCACATATGAGCAGGCGTTGGAAAGATAAAAAATATGAGCTACAACTTTTTTGTTTGAAGGAAAGACCAATTCCGAACTTTACTGGGCCGAAATTGCAAATTTTGTAATCTGGATATTTGAAATAATTTTAATTAGCGGGCCACTTGTTTTTAAACCCTAAACCCTAAAGTCCAATAACAAGTACTATATTTTGGTATTAGGACTCAAATTGCTACAAGAAATAAACAGTTTTATTTTAATTTCATGGAAGGCTAATTTTATAAGATTAATCCATGAGTTTAGAGTTTCATCAACACCTTGAGATTCAGGTTACACTGCTAATTTCTATTCATGATTCTATTCTTGTTTATTTGATTATATTGATATTTTGATTGCTTAAATTGAATTTCAATAGGATTAATTAAATTTATTTGACAGAATTTGGTTTCGGTTTCTAATTTAATTGAATTATAATTTTGTGACGCTTGATCGTTAATTATAATATTTTGATGATTGTGATG
>NC_021163.2:38550901-38554038 GCF_000331145.2 Cicer arietinum | reverse complement strand
AGTTCAGAGTTTCATCAACACCTTGAGATTCAGGTTACACTGACAATTTCTATTCATGATTCTATTCTTGTTTATTTGATTATATTGATATTTTGATTGCTTAAATTGAATTTCAATAGGATTAATTAAATTTATTTGACAGAATTTGGTTTCGGTTTCTAATTTAATTGAATTATAATTTTGTGACGCTTGATCGTTAATTATAATATTTTGATGATTGTGATGTTTAATCTAATCAAAGAAACCAAATTCACATAGGTTTGATCAATTCTATAGTCAAATAAGAATTGAATCACAAATTAGAAACTAAACTCATTCATAGAATCTGTGATAGGTTTGAAACTCGAATAAGTGGATTAATTGTTTTGCTCATCTGTTAAAACAAAAATCTAAAAACCCCCTTTTATTTTCAATTTTCAATTCGGTTATTATTACTATATCAGAAGTCCTTGTGAAACGATTCGAGTTATTACCTCTATTTACATTTTATCAATTGTATTTGACCTGTGTGCGACAGTGGATCAAATTGGCGCCGTTGCCGGGGACTCTCCGATAATAATATTAACCCTATTTTTAGGCGACTGTCTCAGATTGCTCCGAAATTTCGCCAAAAAATCAGAAACACATCAAGGAACAGGACTCCGTATAAATTTCTTATACGGAAACGACGGTCAAAATCCCGAATTCCTTCGTTTAGACCTTTTTTTCAATTTTTTTAAGTTTTCATATTCTCCAAAAATTCCCAAAAAATTTGTGTTGCCTTTATTTGAATTTTTGAAATTTTTGATGGTATTTTTATATTTTTTTGGATTTTATTTGATAGGGATTTCTATTTTTCACTTCAATACTTCAATTTTAGCGTTACAGACATTGTTGGAGTTTTCAAAATTGTTATTTGGTATTGCATTGTTATGATGATGCATGACTAGGGCTAGTTCTGTGAATCTTCATTCTCTTGAACCTGAAATAGATAGGACATATTTCATTTACGTTGTAGACTTAATAGAGCTGCTAGTGTTAACGAGTTAGAGTCAGATACTGAAATTGACAACTTGTTGCAAAATATGGCTGATGCGAATAATAGAACCTTAAGACAACATGCCGCACCTAATGTCAATTATAATGCATCATGTATCACATATCCTGAAGTTACTGTACCATTTGAACTTAAATCTGGTTTAATACACTTGCTTCCAAGGTTTAATGGTCTTGCAAGCGAGGATCCCCACAAACACTTGAAGGAATTTCATGTTGTGTGTTCTACCATGAAGCCTCAAGGAGTCACAGAAGACCACATTAAGCTGAGAGGCTTCCCATTTTCACTCCAAGATGCTGCCAAGGACTGGTTATACTACCTTCAACCAGGTTCTGTTACAAGTTGGAATGTTCTCAAGATATTGTTTCTTGAAAAATTCTTCCCTGCCTCAAGAGCTGCTTCAATTTGAAAAGAAATATGTGGCATTAGGAAGATTGATAGGGAATCATTACATGAGTATTGGGAGAGATTCAAGAAATTAGTGTCAAGATGTCCTCATCACCAGATTTCTGAACAATTGCTCAACCAATGATTTTATGAAGGCTTGCTACCTATGGATAGAAGCATTTTGGATGCTGCTAGTGGGGGAGCACTTGTCGATAAGACCCCAGAAGCGGCAAGGGCTTTGATTGAGAACATGTCCATTAATTCTCAGTAGTTTAAAACTAGAAACATTTCAACAGTATTGATAAAGGGCGTGAATGAAATTCAAGCTTCTTCCCACAAGAACTTAGAAGGAAAACTTGATGAGCTTACATCTTTAGTACAAAAATTGGCAATAGGTAAAACCCAAGCAGTTGTCTATGGTATTTGCACTTCTCTAGAGCATCCTTCAGATTCATGTCCTACATTACAAGAAGACCCAATTGTTGATGCTCCTCAAGCATATGTAGCAAATATATACAATCCTCAAGCCAAGTATGATCTATCATCTAACAGGTACAATCTTGGTTGGAGAAACCATCCCAACTTGAGATGGGGGAATTCATTTGCACAACAGCAACCTAAGCAGCAACAAAATATTCCTCCACAACAAAACAATGCACCTACATTAGAGGACCTCATTAAACAGATGGCTGTCCAAAATCTCCAATTTCAACAAAGAACAGATTCCACCATTCAAAATTTGGAAACAAAGATTGGTCAGCTAGCCACTTCAATCAATCAATTACATGCTCATGGATCAAACCAATTGCTTGCACAGTCAGTAGTAAATCCAAATGCTCCCAATGTTAGTGAAATTATATTGAGGTCTGGGAAAGCTGTTGAAATACCAAAGGTACCTGAAACTGTAGTGAAAAATAACAAGGTTGTTGAGGATACTTTGATATATGAAACTGTTGATGTTGAGCAAAATGTACCACTTCCTTTTCCTCAAAGGGCAGTGAAGACTAAGAAAAAGGACGAGGCATATAGGGACAACGAGATCCTGGATACATTTAGGAAGGTGGAAGTGAATATTCCCTTTCTTGAAGCAATTAAACATATTTCAAGATATGCAAAATTTTTAAAACATTTGTGCACACACAAAGGAAGGTTAAAAGGAAATGAAAGAGTAAACATGGGGTGAAATGTTTCAGCCCTCATTCAGCCCATGCCTTAGAAATGCAAAGATCCAGGAACTTTTTCCATTCCATATATCATAAGGAATAGTCAATTTGAAAATGCTATGTTAGATTTAGGAGCTTCCATTAATGTTATGCCTACATCTATTTTTAACTCTCTTGCTCTTGGACCTTTACAAAGTACAGATGTTACCATTCAATTGGCGAACATGAGCAATACTCGTCCCGTTGGACTTGTGGAGGATGTACTTGTTCGAGTTAATGAATTGATATTTCATGCAGATTTTTACATTCTAGACATGGAGGGAGAAAATAAGTCCAACAAGGCGCCTATCATCTTAGGCATACCATTTTTGCAAACTGCTAGAACAAAAATTGATGTGCATGCTGGAACTCTATCCATGGAATATGGTGACAGCATTGTTAAATTTAACATCTTTGATGCTATGAAACACCCGGTGGAAGAGCATTCTATTTTTCAAATTGAATTGCTTGCTGATTTGGTTGATGACACTTACCCCGATATATTTGCCACT
>NC_021163.2:38546335-38550852 GCF_000331145.2 Cicer arietinum | reverse complement strand
TACTCAATTGTGCTCTGTGTGTGCTGAGATCGAAGTTGCCTTGCAAGTTGATTATTGTACTGATATCGATATTTCTAATAACATAATGGATTTTGCAGACTTAGCTTCGGCCACTGGTGTTGTACCTTCCATTGAACAACCACCGACTATAGAGCTTAAACCACTTCCTGAAAATTTGAAATATGCTTATTTAGATGGAAGTGGCAAGTTACCTATGATTATTTTAGCCAAACTTGAAGATAAACAGGAAGAGAAGTTGTTGCATATTTTCAGAAAACGCAAAAAGGCAATCGGATGGACCTTGGCTAATATTCCTAGTATTAGCCCATCCATGCGTATGCATAAGATACTACTAGAGGACGGGGTAAAATCAGTTAGGCAGCCCCAAAGGCGACTTAACCCATTAATTTTGGATGTTGTAAAAAAAGAAGTGTCCAAGCTCTTGCAAGCAGGCATTATATACCCCATCTCTGATAGTCAATGGGTGAGTCCGGTGCATGTAGTCCAAAAGAAAACTGGACTCATAGTGGTTAAAAATGAAAATAATGAACTTATCCTCACACGAGTGCAGAACAGTTGGAGGGTATGCATCGATTACAGGAGACTAAACCAGACAACTAGAAAAGATCATTTTCCTTTACCATTCATTGATCAGATGCTTGAACGTTTGGCTGGTAAGTCACATTATTGTTTTCTTGATGGTTTTTCTGGTTATTTTTATATCCATATTGCACTAGAGGCCCAAGAAAAGACTACATTCACTTGTCCTTTTGGCACATTTGCCTACAGGAGGATGCCCTTTGGCCTATGCAATGATCCTGAAACTTTCCAACGCTGCATGATTAGTATTTTCTCTGATTTGATAGAAAATTGTATTGAAGATTTCATGGATGATTTTACTGTGTATGGTTCCTCATTTGATGCATGCTTGAACAATTTAGATAGAGTTTTGCATAGATGTATTGAAACTAACCTTGTGCTGAATTATGAAAAATGTCATTTTATGGTTGAACAAGGCATAGTTTTGGGACATGTGATCTCTAAAAATGGGATAGAAGTGGATCCTGCCAAGATTGATGGGATTTCAAATTTGCCTTACCCATCTTGCATCTGCGAGATTCGTCCTTTTCTTGGCCATGCAAGGTTTTACAGATGCTTTATCAAGGATTTCAGCAAGATAGCTCTTCCGCTGTATAATATGTTGCAAAAAGATGTCAGTTTCACCTTCGATGACAAATGCAAGAAGGCATTTGATTTCTTAAATGCAGCATTGACCTCTATTCCCATAATTCAGCCACCCAATTGGACCCTCCCTTTTGAAATTATGTGTGATGCATCTAACTATGTTGTGGGAGCAGTCCTTGCACAAAGGGTTGGTAAGGCTGCCCATGTTATTTATTATGCTTCTAAAACTTTAGATTCTGCACAGGCTAATTATACTACCACTGAAAAGGAACTTTTAGCTATTGTTTTTGAGGTTCGAAGGTAGTTGTTTTTATTGACCATGCAGCTTTGAAGTTCTTATTGAAGAAACCAGAAGCAAAACCGAGATTGATCCGGTGGATGTTGTTACTCCAAGAATTTGATTTAGAGATTAAAGATAAGAGTGAAGCTGAAAAATTTGGTGACAAATCATTTGAGCAGAATAGAAATGGATGAGGACCCCATCACCATTCAAGATGACTTCTCTAATGAGCAACTGCTACAGTTGCGTGAGGTAACTCCTTGGTTTGCTGATTTAGTTAATTATCTAGTTGTTGGAGTCTTTCCTGCAGATGCATCCCGAACACAAATACACAAACTTAAAAGTGATTCCAAATACTATGTGTGGGATGATCCATATCTGTGGAAATTATGTAGTGACTAGATGATTAGGCGATGTGTTTCCCACCATGAGGCTCAATCCATTCTTCATTTTTGTCATGCCTCTCAAATTGGAGGACATTTTGGTCCTCAACGAACAGCAAGAAAAGTCTTAGACTCGAATTTCTTTTGGCCCACTTTGTTTAAAGATGCTTTTGAGACTTACAAAACCTGTGAATAGTGCCAAATAGAAGGAACAATAATCACTCGTAGGAGTGAGATGCCTCAACAACCTATGCTTTTATGTGAAGTATTCGATGAGTGGGGCATTGACTTTATGGGCCATTTTCCAGTATCTTTTGGTTATGTTTATATTTTACTAGCTGTTGATTATATTTCGAAGTGGGTGGAAGCAGTACCCACTAGGACTAATGATTCTAAAGTTGTTGTAGGTTTTATCAGATCAAATATTTTTTGCAGGTTTGTAATACCCCGAGCCATCATAAGTGATCAAGGCACTCATTTTTGCAACTGCACCATGGAAGCTTTGCTTCTGGAGCCACCGACTTGAAGAAGCTCTTTGGGCTCATAAAATAGCCTACAAAACACCAATAAGAATGTCCCCTTATCCACTTGTGTTTGGTAAGGCATGCCAACTCCTAGTAGAAATAGAGGACTGTGCTTATTGGGCGATCAAGAGTTGTAACCTTGAGATGGAGAAAGCAGGTTTGGAGAGAAAGCTTCAATTGCAACAACTTGAAGAGCTTAGACTTGAAGCTTACGAGATCTCTCACATCTATAAGTAGAAAACTAAGTACTTTCATGATAAGATGATTTCTAGGAAGAAATTTTCCATTGGCCAAAAAGTTTTATTGTTCTACTCCCGTTTGAAAATTATGATTGGGAAACTTCGATCGAAGTGGATTGGCCCTTTTGTTGTTACTAACATTTTTCCTCATGGTGCAGTGGAAATAAAAAGTGAAAACACCGTTCAAAGTAAATGGACAACGCCTCAAGCTATTCCATGAGAGCTTTATGCTTGAAGATTCTACCATAAAAGAACTCTCCTTGGAAAATCCCACCTACACTGACGTTTAAACAGGGAGCTCCCTTTCCTTACTCTTATTTTATACTTGTTACTTTCATTGAGGACAATGTGTAATTTAAGTGTGGGGGTATTATTTAGGATTCTGTTTGTTATGATTTTAATTATTATAATTTCAAAAAAAAAAAAATTAATAATAATAAAAAATATAAAAATAAAAAATAAAATAAATAAAAAATGGACATTGCATTGCATGCTTTTCATCAAATTTTATGGTTGTAAATGTTGAGAGTTTGTTTGGATTGACATGATTAGATAGTATTTTTGCATTCTTGGTAAAATAAATTGGATTAAAATACTAAATTATGTATCATTTGTGACAAGTCATTAACCTTTGTGAGATTTTTGAGCTTTATTATGAATGGAATACATTTTTCCATCCTTCTTTTTTCTTGTGTGTTATTTCACTCATGATTGCTAGTTATGCCAGAACTTGACTTGAATTTTGTCTGCATGCATATATTGAAATAATCTAGGCATTTGTTTCTAATCAAGGTACCAACCAAATAAGCCTACCCTACAGTTATCCATTTGTTTAAGCCCCTTTAAGCCTAATTACCTCTTTTTTTTTTGTTATATAGCTCATTACATGCCTAAAAGTGAAAAACAATGAATTGCCTCAATATTGGGGGATAAAGAAGTTTTTCCTTACATAAGTGTAGCGGTGCTCAACTTGTTTGTTTAAATTTGATAGTGATGATAAAAAAAAAAAGAAAGAAAAAAAAAGAAAATATATATATATATATATATATCTGAGGAAAAATGGTTGTGTTATGAACAAAGAGAGTATGAAAATAAAAGTTAATGATGTTTTGTTGAGTTACTTAATGTTGTTTTTCTCTCTGCATCATTACTCCTTTATTCTCTTTGATTTTCAACCCTAGTCTCCGTAGGATTATCTCACCCTTACCTTGACCACGTTACAACCTAAATAAAGACCTTTTGATCATTATCTGTGTTGGACTTTAGTCCTCTTAATCCTAGTTTTGACATAATTAACAAACATACAATGTTCATACATCATATGATAAATCTAACATTTTAATTGAGCAAGATTTCAGGAACAACAATCCAATCCTACACAGTTGAAACAAATTGCTTGGAACACAAGAAATCAACAAAATTTGAATTTTGACTGAGTAAATCGATTGGGAAATCGATTTCATAACAAGGGTGTAAGGAAACATAACTGTTTGTGATTGTATAATCGATTGGGCAATCGACTAACACAATTAGAAATGAAAACTGCACAAGTTAGTGGCACCCTGTTTTACAGGCTAATCGATTGACAAATCGATTGTACACTTCACAAAGTAAACCTGATTGAAACAAATCGATTGGGAAATCGATTGTACAAGTCACAGTGACACTCCAGTTTTGAGGGTAATCGATTGGCAAATCGATTGCTTAAGTACTATTTGCAAAATAACTTCACCCGTGACAAATACAATCGATTGGACAATCTATTGTGAAAATTTCAAACATGTTAAGTTTGGTTGCAATCGATTGAACTAAACATCTGGTAAGAACTTTTCAGGCAAATACACACAAATCGATTGGCACGTCGATTAACATCAAAATAGCTAAGTCACTGTCTTGAACACAATCA
>NC_021163.2:38540721-38545228 GCF_000331145.2 Cicer arietinum | reverse complement strand
TGTCAAGCCTATGGTAGTGCTAGCTTTCATGATGTGTTTTGAGTGTAAACAGTAGCCCAAACATCTTGAGTGTAAACACTTTGAGAGAATTTTATATCCCGGGAGGACTCTATCACTTATGATACATTTTTTAGTTAACTTGTCCTCTTGTTTGCCTTGGTTGTGATAAAAAAAACTATTCATAATTTCCTTAAGCTAGAAATATTTCTCTCTCTCACCACTTTGCACTCATAAGAATATTTGGAATCACATGTATTATTTTGCTCGGAGTGCAAAAGTTTAAGTGTGGGGGAATTTTATCATAGCATTTGGGCACATATTTTTAGCTTTTTAGTTTGGTATTATAAAAGCTTTTTATAGCTTAGATTAATATTTTTAGCTTGTTTCTAAACTTTGGGTCGAATTTGAATTATAATTTTATTATTTGCATTTTAAGTTTATTATTTATATCTTGATCTTTCTCGCTCTATAGGTCATAACTTGAGCTCTGGATATCGGAGTGGCACATATGAGCAGGCGTTGGAAAGATAAAAAATCTCAGCTACAACTTTTGTGTTGGAAGGAAAGACCAACTCCGAACTTTACTGGGCCGAAATTCCAAATTTCGTAATATGGATATTTGTAAGAATTTTAATTAGCGGGCCACTTGTTTTTAAACCTTAAACCCTAAAGTCCAATAACAAGTACTATATATTGGCAGTTTTGTTTTCTTTTCTAAAGACGGAAAAATTAGGATTCAAATTGCTAAAAGAAATAAATAATTTTATTTTAATTTCATGGAAGGCTAATTTTATAAGATTAATCCACGAGTTCAGAGTTTCATCAACACCTTGAGATTCAGATTACACTATCAATTTCTATTCATGATTCTATTCTTGTTTATTTGATTATATTGATATTTTGATTGCTTAAATTGAATTTCAATAGGATTAATTAAATTTATTTGACAAAATTTGGTTTTGGTTTCTAATTTAATTGAATTATAATTTTGCGACGCTTGATCGTTAATTATAATATTTTGATAATTGTGATTGTAAGACCCTTAATTTTAAATCCTAAATTATATAATTTTAGGGTATTTTGTTTTGAATTTCTTAGACTTTTAGCCCAGTTTTCAGTATTTAGTGAGTAAATGCCGAAAATATATTTTTGGAAATTGGATTAAAATTATTTGTCGAAGAATAATTTATTTACTTTGCAAAGAATTTAATACCGAATAGTTTGTTAAAAATAACACTCGTTGCTGAAAATTTATCTGTCAATTGAGTTGCAACGAGAGTAGATATTTTTATCAAAATAGATTGATGATGGGAGTAAAGTTATGTGTGTAAGAATATTTATAAATTTGTTGGTTTGGTTTAATTATAATATATATATATATATATATATATATATATATATATATATTGTTTGGCAAGTTTGTATATATGTATATATATATATATATCAAGTGATAAGTAGGAAGGAAGAAAGGAAACAAAGGAAATAAAAACGGAAAAAACAAACTATCCATGCTCGCGATCCCTTCTTCTTCCTTCTTCCATTTTATTTTGCCTTCTTTTGCTTCAAGAAAAGAAACCCAAGGCTTGGTGGGTAAGAAAGCAAAGAATTTCTCCGCTTCATTTTTCCTCTTTGATTCGAAAACGAAGAAAAACGGTGTTATGGATTTTCAAACCGTCAAACACAAACCCCCACTTTTCTTCTAGATCTAAGCTTCGTTTCGAGAAGAGATAGAAGGGAAAGTTGCTCACCTCCAGGCTACGGTGCTAGTGAACCAACTTTGGAAGCGACGTCGCGAACGGAAATTTTATCGCAATTACTCGCGGTACCGTAATCGCTCGTTAAAGCTAATGTTAAGGTAAGGGCTCCTTCCAAACTTTTAGTTTTCATTTAGGGACTTACCTGTGGTTGTGTGGAAAATAAATTTGTTAGGGTTGAAGTGTTGATTTGGGGAAAATGAATTTAATGCTTTTATGGGTGAAATTTTAGAGTTGGGTTTTGGTGATATTGATGAGTGTTTCATGGAAAATGAATATAACTCATTTATGTGTGGTTTTGAGGAAATGAAATTTGATGCGTTTAAGTGGTGGGTTGAGATAATTTTGTGGTTGTTGTGTTTGATGTGTTCATAATTAATATTTATAAATTTTGAGATGTGTTTGTGTGGATTTTGTGGAAAAATGAATTGATGTGATTTGGTGTGAATTGTGGATTGAATTTGAGAATATGTTTGAGTATGTTCTGTGTGGAATTTGAAAACCATTAGAGTTAACCGAGTATTAAAAATGGGGAATCTATTAATATCTCTGTTTACTTAATGTTTGTTTTGAAAATCGTTTAAGCTAAATGAGTATTAAGAATGAGGAATCTCTTAATGTCTTGTTTACTCAATGTTTGTTTTGAAAATCGTTTAAGTTAAATGAGTATTAAGAATGGGGAATCTCTTAATGTCTTGTTTACTTAATGTTTGTTGTGAAAATCGTTTAAGTTAAATGAGTATTAAGAATGGGGAATCTCTTAATGTCTTGTTTACTTAATGTTTGTTGTGAAAATCGTTTAAGTTAAATGAGTATTAAGAATGGGGAATCTCTTAATGTCTTGTTTACTTAATGTTTGTTTTGAACATCGTTTAAGTTAAATGAGTATTAAGAATGGGGAATCTCTTAATGTTTTGTTTACTTATTGTTTGTTGTGAAAATCGTTTAAGTTAAATGAGTATTAAGAATGGGGAATCTTTTAATAGCTGCATTTGCTTAACGATTGTCTTGGATGGAGTCAGTATATGCTCATGCATTTTCATTCTTTTTGTAAATCATGCAAACCCATGATAGGTGGCACCTTGATAAATAGTACTTTGGCCTGTGATAGGCGGTACATTTATGATTTACGTTTTTGTAAATCATGCAGACCCGTGATATGTGGCACCTCGTTAAACGGTACGGGCCCGTGATAGGCAGTACGTTTATGGTTTACGCTTTTTTGTAAATTGTGCAGACCCGTGATAGGTGGCACATTGGTAAATAGTATTTTGGCATGTGATAGGCGGTACATTTACAATTTACGTTCTTTTCAGTAAACCGTGCAGACATGCGATAGGTGGCACCTCGGTAAACGGTACGGGCCCGTGATAGGCAGTACATTTATGGTTTACGCTTTTTAGTAAATCGTGCAGACCCATGATAGGTGGCACCTCGGTAATTGGTACTTTGGCATGCGATAGGCGGTACAATTATGATTTACGGCCCTTCGAGGAGGGTTTTGATTGGAATTCCGAGTCCATGCATTTTGGCATATACGCATTGCATTAGGGTGCTTGGCACGCGAGTCGTGTTTGATTCAAGATTATGATTGAGTGTTTGAACTCAAGTTGTCGTGGTGACTGTGCTGTAATTGCTAAGTGTGAATGTTTTGAAATTGTGTGTAACTGTCATTGATTGCAAAACCTTTTCGAAACTCAAGTCGTCATGGTGATTGGTCTATAATTGCTAAGTGTGATTGGTTGGATTTGTGTGTAAGTGTTGATTGATTTCAAAACCTTTTTAAAAGCTGAATTTTGCTGTTTTTCTGCTGCTATCTGATGTGTATTCGAATACAGACTTTTGTATTCGAATACATACATGCTATTTTGCTACTGACATACTATGTAGTCGAATACAGATTGTTGTATTCGAATACAGACATGTTGTTTTTGCTGCTGAATGCTGAAACAGCCTTGTATTCGAATACAGAGACGCTGTATTCGAATACAACAGTGTTGTTTTGTTAAAAAATTCATTTTTCAACCTTGTTTATGCATGTTTGGCATATGGAAACCCTTTTAAGGTGCATGCTAAGTTGAAAGGTTATTTTGTGCATTCAAAAACTTAAATGTTATGTGTTAACTGTTAATTTCGGTTAGTGACCCTTTACAACTATTGTGGAAATCTGGGCTTTGCCCTCAGATGAGAGTCAGGACAATCCTACCGGTTCGTACCCTGTAGATGGGAACGCCTGACTGAAGCTATGTTAGGAGGATCTTACGGGGTGCGTGGAGATCACTCAGGGTGTATAGTTTTTTGGTAGAATGATCAGATTAGGTTGACATAGAGGGAACATATGTCTTTATTTTGGATTGCGTTTATTTTAAATTGGAAGATTGTATCTATACTAATATTGTCTGTTTGACATTTTATTATGATGGGGTCTATGTACCACTTTTTGAAGTGTAAATACTTTGGATTCGTATTTCAAAAACTATTCCGCTGCTTGTAAATTATGTTGACTTATTTGTCGTTGTGTTACGACTTAAATATTTATCCAAAGGTATTTTCCTTATTTATTTCTTTGTTATTATGAATTTGTTTTGTTTCAAAAAAAAAATACACTTGCGCTATTAAAAATCGGGGTATTTTCTGTTGAATTTCTTAGACTTTTAGCCCAGTTTTCGGTATTTAGTGAGTAAATGCCGAAAATATATTTTTGGAAATTGGATTAAAATTATTTGTCGAAGAATAATTTATTTACTTTG
>NC_021163.2:38507058-38540355 GCF_000331145.2 Cicer arietinum | reverse complement strand
GAAATTTGATGTGTTTGAGTGGTGGGTTGTGATAATTTTGTGGTTGTCGTGTTTGACGTGTTCATAATTAATATTTATAAATTTTGAGATGTATTTGTGTGGATTTTGTGGAAAAATGAATTGATGTGATTTGGTGTGAATTGTGGATTGAATTTGAGAATATGTCTGAGTATGTTGTGTGTGGAATTTGAAAACCATTAGAGTTAACCGAGTATTAAAAATGGGGAATCTTTTAATATCTCTGTTAACTTAATGTTTGTTTTGAAAATCGTTTAAGCTAAATGAGTATTAAGAATGTGGAATCTCTTAATGTCTCTTGTTTACTTAATGTTTGTTGTGAAAATCGTTTAAGTTAAATGAGTATTAAGAATGGGGAATCTCTTAATGTCTTGTTTACTTAATGTTTGTTTTGAAAATCGTTTAAGTTAAATGAGTATTAAGAATGGGGAATCTCTTAATGTCTTGTTTACTTAATGTTTGTTTTGAAAATCGTTTAAGTTAAATGAGTATTAAGAATGGGGAATCTCTTAATGTCTTGTTTACTTAATGTTTGTTTTGAAAATCGTTTAAGTTAAATGAGTATTAAGAATGGGGAATCTCTTAATGTCTTGTTTACTTAATGTTTGTTTTGAAAATCGTTTAAGTTAAATGAGTATTAAGAATGGGGAATCTCTTAATGTCTTGTTTACTTAATGCTTGTTGTGAAAACCGTTTAAGTTAAATGAGTATTAAGAATGGGGAATCTTTTAATAGCTGCATTTGCTTAACGATTGTCTTGGATGGAGTCAGTATATGCTCATGCATTTTCATTCTTTTTGTAAATTGTGCAGACCCGTGATAGGTGGCACCTTGGTAAATAGTACTTTGGCCTGTGATAGGCGGTACATTTACAATTTACGTTCTTTTTAGTAAACCGTGCAGACCCGTGATAGGTGGCACCTCGGTAAACGGTACGGGCCCGTGATAGGCAATACGTTTATGGTTTACGCTTTTTAGTAAATCGTGCAGACCCATGATAGGTGGCACCTCGGTAATTGGTACTTTGGCCTGCGATAGGCGGTACAATTATGATTTACGGCCCTTCGAGGAGGGTTTTGGTTTGGAATTCCGAGTCCATGCATTTTGGCATATACGCATTGCATTAGGGTGCTTGGCACGCGAGTCGTGTCTGATTCAAGATTATGATTGAGTGTTTGAACTCAAGTTGTCGTGGGGATTGTGCTATAATTGCTAAGTGTGAATGTTTTGAAATTGTGTGTAACTGTCAGTGATTGCAAAACCTTTTCGAAACTCAAGTCGTCATGGTGATTGGTCTATAATTGCTAAGTGTGATTGGTTGGATTTCTGTGTAAGTGTTGATTGATTTCAAAACCTTTTTAAAAGCTGAATTTTGTTGTTTTTCTGCTGCTATCTGATGTGTATTCGAATACAAACGTTTGTATTCGAATACAGACATGTTGTTTTGCTACTGACTTACTGTGTAGTCGAATACAGACTGTTGTATTCGAATACAGACATGTTGTTTTTGCTGCTGAATGCTGAAACAGCCTTGTATTCGAATACAGAGATGCTGTATTCGAATACAACAGTGTTGTTTTGTTAAAAACTTCATTTTTCAACCTTGTTTATGCATGTTTGGCATATGGAAACCCTTTTAAGGTGCATGCTAAGTTGAAAGGTTATTTTGTGCATTCAAAAACTTAAATATTATGTGTTAACTGTTAATTTCGGTTGGTGACCCTTTACAACTATTGTGGAAATCTGGGCTTTGCCCTCAGATGAGAGTCAGGACAATCCTACCGGTTCGTACCCTGTAGATGGGAATGTAGACGGGAACGCCTGACTGGAGCTATGTTAGGAGGATCTTACGAGGCGCTTGGAGATCACTCAGGGTGTATAGTTTTTTGGTAGAATGATCAGATTAGGTTGACATAGAGGGAACATATGTCTTTATTTTGGATTGCGTTTATTTTAAATTGGAAGATTGTATCTATACTAATATTGTTTGTTTAACATTTTATTATGATGGGGTCTATGTACCACTTTTTGAAGTGTAAATACTTTGGATTCGTATTTCAAAAACTATTCCGCTGCTTGAAAATTATGTTGACTTATTTGTCGTTGTGTTACGACTTAAATATTTATCCAAAGGTATTTTCCTTATTTATTTCTTTGTTATTATGAATTTGTTTTGTTTCAAAAAAAAAAATACACTTGCGCTGTTAAAAATCGAGGTGTTACAGTGATGCTTAATCTAATCAAAGAAACCATATTCATATAGGATTGATTATGCTTGTTTGATCAATTCTATAGTCAAATAAGAATAGAATCACAAATTAGAAGTTGAACTCATTGATAGAATATGTGATAGGTTTGAAACTCGAATAAGTGGGTTAATTGTTTTGCTCATCAGTTAAAACAAAAATCTAAAAACCTCATTTTTAATTTCAATTTTCAATTTGGTTATTATTACTATATCAGAAGTCCTTGTGAAACGATTCGAGTTATTACCTCTATATATATTTTATCAATTGTATTTGAACCGTGTGTGACAGCGGATCATGTGTTATACAATTATATCCACAACAAAAGTCTTAACGTATGTCAAAATAGTCTCCAAAATTTACCGCTAAAAGTATGAAAATATATCAATTTGGTTCCTAACATTTGCACACATGGCAAGTTCATGTCAAACAAGATTTTGTTTAAAGTATCAATTTGGTCCCTACATTTTCCCACAAGACAGTTAACATAACATGTCAGCAAAGTTAACTCTGCTAGGTCATTGTCACTGACGGGTAGACTAACTTGATTAACATTTTAAAAAACCATTGATTATTTTTGAATTTTGATAGAGTTAGGGACTTGATTGAAACAAGTGATAAAGGTTAGAGACCATCTTATGCATTTACTCATTAATCTATGAGGTCTGAATACATAATACGAGTGCATTACGATACACATACGTGGATATGTGAAACTTTTGACATTTAAGATATGATCCAACTTAGATACATTAACAAAAAATGTATTAATAAAAGTATACAAATGTAGAATATTTGTAAATAAAGAGACATTGATCATTCTTTATTAATATATAACTATAATGATCATAATTAGCATAATACATTTTAATTCATGTGTTTGAATTTCAACAAAAGAAACATTAACAAGTTTTAATTAAGTATTTTCTTAATGCAATAGCTAGCAATTCAAAAAACTTGTCACACTTTTTTAGTTTCTTTGTCTTTCATTGGATACATGTATCTGCGAAGTACCTAAGAAGTATTAGATGAATTATTTATAAAAATAACAATTGTGATACTTCTATGATACATATTTGTGGAATATTGATTATGTGGTTAATTTTTCTAGAACTTTTTAATCATTAGTTAAAATTATATGAAGAAGTTTTGTATATAGAAGACACTAAATATTGTTACACACAAACGTTAATCAAGAAAGACAAAACCTACTGCAAGATGTTGAATTTAATGATAGTAAGTTTTAGGTACATTGATTCAAGATATTTATTTGGTCTATTAGTAGTATTTCATAGGATTGAGATGTTGAATCATTTAAAATAAGAATGTCTAATCAAAATGATCCACACAAATGATACTTTCAATGTAGTTTCAACTCAGACATAATCAAAATAGTGCAACAACTATTTATCAAAACAACAGAATCTTTGGCCATAATGTATTGTTTAGAAACAACAGTACGATCACACCATAACAATAAAATAACACAAATATTTGAAACAACTCATGCATAATTCATTTGTTTCAAGTAAAATAGTAGGAAATACTGTTGGTATCAGTGACCTCGCAATAACAGAAAATATATCAGTTTCGTTACAAAATTAATCAGTATCAAGTGCACAGCGGAATTTAAATTTTGAGGCATGCAAAGTTAGCAATATAGAAAATTAAAGAGAGAGAGTTAGAGAAGAAGACACAGAGATTTATCCTGGTTCGGTTGTTCAACGACAACCTACGTCCAGTCCTGAAAATCCAATCGGATTTCAGATTTTCTTCTTTTTCAATAGAAAGAATTAATTACAAAGATTTTCCAGTTTCCTCCCTGAAACCTATCAATCTCTAATTGTGTCTTTCCTATTGAATACCCTCTGATCCCTGTAGACACTCAGCAGCCTATCACAGAATCAAAGTACGACTCTTTCTTGTTGAGCCCTCTCAACCAAGAAAGTAGCCACCAGTTTCAAGCTGGCTTTTCTTGCGTTCTATTCGTTTCAAAGATTTATTACAGAATGAATAAAAGATGTAAAACAAAAGAGTCTTCAATCTTTATGAATGTTGCTCCTCACGAATCTGGATATTCAAGGCTTGTTCATGAGCACATTATCATTTCTCTTAGATTGTCAACAAAACGTATTGAGATCTGTAATCACAATTATGAAGTTGTTAGTTTGTTGCCATGAACCGTTAAGAGCACTATGAGAAATTATGAAAGTTATGAATTGTTCAGTTTGATGCCGAGGTGTGTCTGAATCTCATCCACATTTTGAACAACTGAGTTCAAGGAGGCTTGCATGGTCCTTAGACTTGCTTCTACTCTGGACTGAAATTCCAACACTTTGGCATTGTGTGCCATCTGAGCTTCAATGAATTCCAATATTCTGTTCACAAAATCAGGAGTAGCAGATTCAGTAACTGGTGGAGGCTGAGACTGAGGTTGAGGGTGGGGCTGGGCAGGGTTAGCAGCTGCTTGAGGTCTTATCCATTTACCATGTAATCGCTTCAGTTGCATCTGATTCACTATCGATTCACCAAACACCAATGTCGTTTTAGCAGATTCCTCATTTCCAAATGAGACCTTGAAGTGTTTGAGAATTTTAGTTATCAACTGTGGATAAGGCAGCATCAGCTTGCTTTGAGATGCTTCCAACATGTGCCTTAGCACAATCCAACACCAGCTCATCCTTAACTCTTTGGATAAGCCCCACAACAGTATGATGTCCAACTTCTGGACTACTGCGTGATTTCCCGATCGTGGAACCAGCATACGCGTCAAAGCATACATCAACATCCTCTGTTGAACCTTCATCTGACCAATGGGCAGTGAAATCGATTCAACAAACCCATCGACCATCAGGTCTTTAACTGCGGTATGCCTATCAAGTGTTTCTTCCCAACCTTCATCGGCAGTGTCGGCTTCTGTGCTGCCATCAATAGATTTGCCATAGAAAGGCAATCCGGATCAAGTTGAGAACTCCTCAAAAGTCATTGTAATTCTTTTTCCCTTAACTGAAGCAGTAAAACCTTCTTCAGTCATCTTGAATGTAGAATAAAACTCCCTGATCAGCCTTGGATAGCTGTCGAGTGTAGAAGACAGAAAACTTTCCAATCCATGAAACCTGAGGTGGTTCTGAAAAGTAAATTCCACAACATCAAAATATTCAAAATCCATGGTTCTAGCTTCATGAATTTTCCTTTTTGCGAAGTCTGTAGACAAAGATGGTTGTACCTCCTTTTCCTTAGGTGCAGAGACCTTCTTAGGAGGTGGAGAAGAAGTAGGCTTCTTCTTCCTTTTCTGAGTAATTACTTTCATGGCATCAGCCATGAGCTTTTCAGTAGGGGGCTCTTTGCGTTTCTTCGGCTTTTCCTGGATTGGGGCAGGAGCTTTTCCTTTATCTTTTGCAAGTATTTTGTGAGTTGGGATGGGTACTCTTTTTGTTAAAGTTGGAGGTGGTGATGGTGTTTCACTGGTGGAAGAGGATGATGGAGATGGAGTGCGTGCTTGAGTCTGTTTTACTCGGGCCATATCAACAATTTTGTGTAGATTCGAAGTAGGTAGAGTGTAGAAAGCAGATTCAAACAAATGCAGAGACAGAAGAATGAAGAACACAAGAGAAAAGCTGAGAAAATCTGGAAAACAAAGTGCAGAAATCGATTTAGAACTGTTCCTTTTATACTCTTGACCTAGTAAATCGATTTCCCAATCGATTAGGTTACCGTTGCTGGGAATCCTCAATCGATTCAGTAATGATGAAGTGCCAACGGCTAGGTACTTTGAGTAACGGTCATATTTCAAATCGATGTTCAAATCGAATTCCTGTTTTACTTAATCGATTCCCAAATCGATTGTCTTAAGGTTGAACACTTAGCTAATCGATTTCCAAATCGATGCTCGTGAAGGTTAAAAAAAATTTTCTGAAATTTTGAATCCTGGGCTAACGTAATCGATTCTCAAATCGATTTTATAAACCTTTTACCATGCTGGTAATCGATTTCCAAATCGATGTAACTGGAAAACATTACTGAAAAGTACCAGAATCATCAAAAACTTACACTTCACTAGGATCAATGATCCCTAGTTTCATCCTTATGTTCAAAAAACTTTCTTTTGGCAATGCTTTTGTGAAGATATCAGCTAATTGTTCTGTAGTGTTCACATACTCAAGTTTGATAACTCCATTCTGAAAGTGGTCTCTTATGAAGTGATGCCTTACCTCAATGTGTTTTGTCCTTGAATGCATTACTGGGTTCTTGGTTATGCTGATAGCACTTGTGTTATCACACATGATCGGCACTGTTCCCAAATCGACACCGAAGTCCATTAAATGCTGTTTCATCCACAAGATTTGAGCACAACAGCTCCCAGCTGCTATGTATTCAGCTTCTGCAGTAGACAATGCAATACTTGTTTGCTTCTTACTGAACCAAGACACTAGAGAATTACCAAGCAAATGACATGTTCCTGAAGTACTCTTTCTGTCAAGTTTACAACCAGCAAAGTCTGAGTCTGAATAACCAACCAAAGTACATGTTGAACCTTTTGGATACCACAAACCAAGACTTTTAGTACCTACCAAGTATCTGAAAATTCTCTTTACTGCACTGAGGTGAGATTCCTTCGGATTCGATTGATACCTTGCACACATACAAACACTGAACATAATATCTGGTCGGCTTGCTGTAAGGTAGAGCAGAGATCCAATCATACCACGAAATCTAGTGACATCTACAGGCTTACCCTTCTCATCTCGGTCTAAGAAATTTCCTTGACTCATGGGTGTATCAATGGACTTAAGTTTATCAAAGTTAAATTTCTTTATCAAATCAGAACAATATTTGGATTGACTAATGAAAATGCCTTGCTTGCTTTGGTTAATTTGAAATCCCAAGAAATATGACAGTTCACCCATCATTGACATTTCAAATTTACCTTTCATTAAATTTTCAAATTCTTTGCAAAGTTTATCATTTGTTGATCCAAATATTATGTCATCAACATAAATTTGGACCAGCAAGATGTCATTTTCAGTAGTTTTTGTAAAGAGTGTCTTATCAACATTTCCTCTAGAAAAATTTTGTTGAATGAGGAAAGTGCTGAGTTTCTCATACCAAGCTCTTGGAGCTTGTTTCAACCCATAGAGGGCCTTTGAGAGTTTATACACATGGTTAGGAAAATCTGGATTTTCAAAACCTGGTGTTTGACTCACAAAAACTTCCTCTTGGAGGTCTCCATTGAGAAAGGCACTCTTCACATCCATTTGATATAGATTGAAGTCCATGATACATGCATAAGCCAATAAAATTCTTATGGCTTCTAGTCTAGCTACTGGGGCATAGGTCTCATCAAAGTCTATTCCCTCCTCTTGACTATAACCCTTTGCAACTAATCTGGCTTTATTCCTAGTTATCACACCATTCTCATCTAACTTATTTCTGAACACCCACCTAGTTCCTATAACATGCTTACCCTCTGGCCTAGGTACCAAGTTCCACACCTTGTTTCTCTCAAACTGGTTTAACTCCTCTTGCATAGCAAGTATCCACTCACTATCTAAAAGGGCTTCCTTAATGTTCTTAGGTTCAATCTGAGATACAAAGGCTGTAAAGTTACAAAACTGACTAAGGCTTCTCCTAGTTGCAACACCTTTAGAGATATCGCCTATAATGTTGTCTAAAGGGTGGTTTCGGTTGAACTTCCATTCCTTAGGCAACTCACAGGTTTCTATAGGTTCTACAGGGTCTGCACTAGTTGGAGGGTCAGCTATAGGTTGTTCTAGTGGTTCAGATTCTACAACATCGTCCAAAATTTCAATAACCTTAGAAGGAGTTTTGTTCAAGTTTTCTGTAAAAGATTCATCAAACTTTACATGAACTGACTCTTCTATGGTTTTTGTTCTTTTGTTGTAGATTCTATAGGCCTTACTAGTTTGGGAATATCCTAGAAAGATACCTTCATCTGCCTTAGGGTCAAACTTTCCTAGGTGTTCTTTGCCATTGTTTAAAACAAAGCATTTACAACCAAAGATTCTAAAGTAGGACAGGTTTGGTTTTCTACCCTTGTAAAGCTCATAGGGTGTTTTCCTAAGCAGGGGCCTAATGAGAACTCTATTCACAACATGGGTGGCTGTACTAATTGCATCTGCCCAAAAGTACTTAGGTAGGTTGGAGTCCTTAAGCATGGTCCTAGCTAACTCTTCTAGGGATCTATTTTTCCTCTCCACTACCCCATTCTGCTGTGGTGTCCTAGGGGCTGAATAGATGTGGTTGATTCCATTTGATTCACAATAATTTTGAAAAAGATCATTTTGGAATTCACCTCCATGATCACTTTTTATTGAAACAATTTTCAAATCATTCTCATTTTGTACTAAAGCAGCAAACTTTTTGAAAACAGAGAATGTATCACTTTTATGAGCTAAAAAGTAAGTCCATGTGAATCTAGAATAATCATCAACCAGCACATATCCATACAGGTTTCCACCTAAACTCTTAACTTGGGCAGGTCCGAAAAGGTCCATGTGAACTAGTTGTAAAACTCTATTTGTTCTAACCAAGTCTATAGAGGGAAATGGAGTCTTAACCAGTTTACTTTTCTCACATGCATCACACAGTCTATCTTTAGAGAACTTCCTATTTGGTAGACCTAAGACTAACTGTTTGCTGACAAGTTTATTCAAATGATTTATGTGTATATGAGCAATTCTTTTATGCCAAAGCCATGTTTCATCTGAGTTGGATAACAAGCAGCATACAGCACTAGGTACAGAATTGAAATCCAACATGTAAATGTTGTTGATTCTGTCCCCAATTAGCTTTATGTGTTTGTCATCTTTATGCTCAATAATGCAAGATTGTGATGAAAAACTTACTTGAAAACCTTTGTCACATAGCTGGCTTATACTCAGTAAGTTGTGCTTTAATCCTTCAACATATAGCACATTTTTGATTACTGCAGTTGATTCATCGCCTACATCACCAATTCCAATGATTTTTCCTCTGTTGTTATCACCATATTTGACAAAGCCTCCTTCCTTTAATGTCAGGTTCAGGAATTTGGATTTGTCACCAGTCATGTGCTTTGAGCATCCGCTATCTAGATACCATGAGTGTTTCGTGGATGTCAAGCACACCTGCAATACAAAATCAGAATTTTGTTTTAGGTCCCCAATTTAAATTGGGTCCTGGTTGGTTAGTGTCAAACACAGATTTCTTTTCTATCCAAACTAGCTTCCATCCTTGATTGGCTAATTTTTTAAATTTGCAATTAGACACAAAATGTCCCTTTCTGCAACAGAAATGACATCTGCCATCAAAGGATGAATGTTTATTTGGTTTAGTAAAGATGTCATACATACTCTTAGCAATAGAAGATTTTTGACCATGTTTGACATTTCTGGTTTGCATATAACCAATACCAGATCTGTTTTTATTTTTTCTTTTGACATGCATATTTGGTGTATATCCTAAACCAGATTTTTCATGAACATGTCTTTGATTGCTAAGTATGACATTTAGCTTATCTTTACTATTTGCAAAATTTAATAAATCAGATTTTAATGATGCAACAGTATTTTCAAGTTCAATGCACTTTGCAGATTTTTCTTGTGAATCCTTTTTCAGTTGTTCACATAAATTTTCAATTTCTTTATGCTCAACATTCATTTGTTCAAGCATTTTCTTTGTGCTTAACAACTGTTTTATGGATTTCACATAGTCATCATGCAGTTCATTGAAAGCTTCTTGTAGCTCATCATATGTTGGATTAGATTGTGAACTAACCTCATTTTCTGATTCTGAATTTGTATCTGCCATGAGACACAAGTTGACTTCTTCTTCATCAGAAGATGCAGAGGATTCATCGTTATCATTCCATGCAATATAAGCTTTTCTGGTTTTGGTGACTGGTTCCTTGCCTTTTGATTTTGTAGCTCTATTCTTGTTTTGCAATTTGTAGCATTCTGACTTTATGTGACCAGTTTTACCACATTCATAGCATGTAATGGTCTTGTTGTCAGTAGTCTTGGAGCTAGATGGTTTTCTGAATTTGTTGTCTTTCTTCTTCAGAAACTTCTTGAATTTCTTGACAAGCAACCCGATTTCCGGCTCTTCAGATTCACTACTGGATTGATCTGAGCAGCTATCTGATTCAGTTTTCGATTGCTGGGCTTGAACCTTCAGGGATAGTCCTTTCTTTTTGCGGCTTTCCATCTCTGATTCGTCCAGTCGATGTAATTCCATTTCGTGTTCTCTTAGTTTACCAAACAAAGTTGCAGTCGTCATCTTTGCTAGATCTTTAGATTCTGCTATGGCTGTTATCTTTGGCTGCCATTCTCTGGTTAGACATCTCATTATTTTTCCAATCTGTTGTTCGTTATCCACTTGCTTTCCCAATGCATGAAGATTATTCACAATGTGTGTGAATCTGGTTTGCAGATCACTGATGGATTCGTCCCTTTTCATGCTGAATAATTCATATTCGTGCATCAGTGTGTTTACGCGAGCTCTCTTCACGTCTGTGGTTCCTTCATGTGTTTCTTGAAGAATGTCCCACATTTCTTTTGCTGACTTGCAGTTTGACACTCTAAAAAATTCTTCTGCACAAAGAGCAGATGTTATAATGTTCTTAGCCTTTGCATTATAACCTACCTTTTTCTTGTCATCATCTGACCAGTCGGCTCTAGGCTTGAGAATCATTGAGTCATTCGTTCCTGCAATCTTGGGAATATATGGACCGTTTTCAACAGCGTCAAGGATGTCTATGCCACTGGCTTCCAAGAAGATTAGCATCCTGTGCTTCCAGTACATATAAGCTGTTCCGTTGAAAGCTGGAGGTCTTGCTAACGATGCGCCTTCTCCCAGAAAATCGTTTGAGGCCATAGTGCTTTTATGAGTATTACCTCTCGAAAAGTTAGGCTCTGAGGCCAATTGTTGGTATATATGACCTCGTAATAAGCGGAATATATCAGAATGTATCAGTTCTTTATGAAATTAAATCAATTTCATACACACAGCGGAAATTAAATTGTGGCATACAAGATTAGCAAGTTTTATTAGATTGATATGAGATTAATCAAGATGCATACAAGTCAAATTATCAGATTAAACAATATTACTTATTACAGAATATGTTTAACATGCATCTAATTTTAATCACATATACAGATATATCAAGATAGTAAATCAAAGGAGATAAGGGTTAGAGAAGATTGCACCAAGGATTTATACTGGTTCAGTTGTCCACTTGACAACCTACATCCAGTCCTGCAAATCCAAACGGATTTCAGATTTTCTTCTCCAATAGAAAGAATCAATTACAGATTGTCCAGTTTCCTCCCCGAAACCTATCTATCTTAATGATCTCTTTCCTATTGATCACCCTCTGATCCTTGTAGATACTCAGCAACCTATCACAGAATCAAAGTACAACTCTTTCTTGTTGAGCACTCTCACCCAAGAAAGTAGTCACCAGTTTCTAGCTGGATTTTCTCGCTTTGTTTTTGTTTCAAAGAATTATTACAAACAGAATACAGAAAGAACAAAAAGTAGTCTTCAATCTTGGTCAAAATGGCTTCTCATAATTCTGGATATCAAAGATTTGTTTTTGAGAATCCTTGTCTTTCAAGATTGTTTAGCAGCTATCTTTTTGATTGTTGATAATCCTCTTTTTCAATTTGATCTGAAAAAGTAATCTCATAACCAAGTGTTATTGTGTATCAAGAATATTCAATGTATATTTCAGATTGATATCATTGTTATTATCATTCATGTTATTGAAAGACAGATTGAAGACAGTTTATATAGTTTCTGAAAAACACATTAATCAATCGATTTACCAATCGATTTCGTAAAGTGATAAACCAGTCTAATCGATTTGCCAATCGATTATCGTGTGTCTTGTTTTTCTTGAATCTTGAAACTATATAACCCAATCGATTTACCAATCGATTCTTTAAACAACATTTCTCAGTGATTATGTTAAGACTGATATGAATCGATTTCGTAATCGATTGCAGATGTTATGTTCAAACTGAAACACATATCAATCGATTCCATAATCGATTTATCAAATCTTCATAATCGATTAACAAATACTTAAAATCGATTTGGTCACACGCTCAGAGTTCACTGGGTTTTCAAAAGGTTTTGTCAATCGATTTGCCAATCGATTGAGTTTAAGTCAGTGACTCAGCTATTTTGATACTAATCGACGTGCCAATCGATTTGTATGTATTTGTCTGAAAACGTTCTTACCTGGGATTTGGTTCAATCGATTTCCCAATCGATTTCGACCAAATTTAACTTGATTGAAATATTACAACATAGATTGTCCAATCGATTTGTATGTCACAGGAAAAGTTATTTTGCAAGTGATTTTTAAGTAATCGATTTGCCAATCGATTACCCTTAAAACTGGGTTTCCACTGTGACTTATCCAATCGATTTCCCAATCGATTTATTTCAATCAGGTTTACTTTGTGAATTGTATAATCGATTTGTCAATCGATTACCCTCAAAACTGGGGTGCCACTGACTTGTGCATTTTCAATTTCTAATTCAGTCAGTCGATTGCCCAATCGATTATACCAACACAAACAGTTGTGTTTCCTTACACCTTTGTTATGAAATCGATTTCCCAATCGATTTACATAGTCTGAATTCAACTTTTGTTGATTTCTTGTGTTTCAAGCAACCTGTTCCAAGTGTGTAGGATTTGATTGTTGTTCCTGAAATCTTGCTCAATTCAAATATTAGATTTATCATGTATTGTATGAACATTGTTGAATTATTAATTATGTCAAAATTAGGAATCAAAGGATCAAAATCCAACAATCTCCCCCTTTTTGGCATAATTGACAATTCATACAATTTGTAACTTGAGCAATTTCAGACATATTAATAGCATCATAAAATTATTGTTGTTAGATCAGATCAGAGCATATCAGATTAGATCATATGAGCAGATCATATCAATACAACATATATTAATTAACAAGTGTCAGAGCATATATTTAGAATATCAAAAAAAATATCAGAACATTATAAGCATCAAGTTATAATTTTTCTCCCCCTTTGTCAGTTAAGGCAAAAGTCCGTAATTCTTTTACTCAATCACATATGCTTCTCTTCAAGAATAATAAGAGGTTGATCATCTCGCTTTTTACACCTTAGAACTATAAGGTTGTCAATTCGAAGGGAATTTTCGAGCAAGACTAAACTATTAGTGTGTGGAGGACAACTAAGCATGTACTTTTTGAACACAGCTTCATGTCGATAGTGAAAGAAAGTGTTGGTATAAATGTTATTTAGGATAACATAATCATTTTTAAATGAGTAATGGTAGATATGGTTGAGGTTCCTGTAACCAAGAGGAATAGTAATGGAAAATAGCATACTCCACTCTCCTTGCTTCACCCAAACTTTAAACAAATCATATTCGCTATGGTGGCAAACATACAAACATCCTTTGATTCCTCCCAAACTAATATAGTCATCCTCAAACTTAATCATCTGATTTTCCCTTACACCATATAGAGTGCAAGGAATTTGATAAAAACTCTGAGTTTTGAGGTCGAAATTTCTATTGATCTTTTGTTTGGCTCACTTAAAATACCAACAACAAAATAAAATTTTTCTAAAAAATAGGCAAGATAATTATCAATACTTACAATGTAATTGTTGTTTCCGATATTGATCCATCCTGAGGTTCCAAAAGTGCATATTTTCACTTAGTAATATTAGTTTTTACTTTGTAAATCCTCACCACCTTATACGGTTTATGTTCCTTGTCACATCATAAACCAAAGACAACATAAATAAAATCATACAATTAAAGTGGGTTTAAACATTTGTCATTTGTGACCTCCATATATTCTACTAGATTTGCACACAAAAACTGAGTCTCTATCTCTAACATTGAATATGTACAACATTCCTTCGCACGAGTTAGCTATGGAAAATCGACGTTCGATAAACTTTTTTCCAATCCACATACAAGATGATGGGGGAAAATTTGACGAGAAAGGATTGCAAATTTCTAAAGTAAATTTGAATTGATCCCGTCAAAAAAGTTTTCTAGCATTTGAAGGGTTCTTGTTTCCATCTGACGTTCCTCATTCATAATAAAGAGTACCACTAATGCATGCTTGAAATTGAACTCTCTAAAACTAATATCAAGAAATTCCTTTTTCCATCACTTTTAAATGCAGAGGATGCCAAAAAGGCTCTTGAGGGGAAGTTTTACCCATATCCCATGAGTGCTTTCTAGCGGTAGATAGTCAAACATTGTAACAACATCAGCAACATCAGCAACATCAGCATCATCAAAGTAGCATAAAAAACATCAACAACAAATGATTCAAGTAGTTGATTTTCATTTTGTTCTTCTATCTGAAATGTAGGATGTGTTATTAATATGATTCTTAAATATAGGAAGAAAAGAAAAATGCAAACCATATACCTTCAACAGACACTTCTCATAAGCAAACATAAGAGAAGTTCTTAACAAATGTTTTTTTGCGTACTTTTTTTACAAATTTAGTTTGTTTTCTTCTCTTTCTCAAATGTATGCTTGCATACCACTCTAGGGTAGACTAAATCCAAAAACGTAGTATCAAATATGCATCCCCAAATAATGATGACTTTATGAGGTGCTTTTTTGTGTGCATTTTCCTTAGTAATGCATTTTTCTTTTTGTCTCATTTGCATAAATCTTATGTGTGAGTGTGTGTAAGAGAGTTTATTTACTCACTCTTATTTCAATTATAATTATAAGAAGAGAAAATACATAGTAATCTTTAGTTTATTAAAGATGATACTTACATGTAGATAGTTTTTATTTTTTATTTTTATTTCATGTCAAAATGTAATTATTAACTTACTCCTAATTATTATTATTAATAATACGGTCATCTATCGTGACATTATGAAATTAATGCAAGAATTTTTTTAGAACATTTTCATTAAATACATATATATATATATTAGTTGTCTTTTGCTTATATTTGAAGCCAAGAAAGATAGATATCCTATGTCATGGAAATGCAGACGTTGTTAACGGTCAAAACATAGAACATCGACATTGATACATACACATGTATATATTCATTTATCTATTAGGATTAAATATATAAACATTGTTTATAAAATTGAGAATCGTGTATCTAAATTGAACAATTTTTTTTTGACAATGCAAAAAATTCAAAAACAAAATATAATAGTTTTCCACCTTCCTTCATTTACTTTCGAAGATATGTATGACATGTGTTTAACGTGTGTTGAAGCAAAGACAAAAAATATATTAACATTTGTCTGATTTGTCATACACATGTAGTACAAAAGTCATACGGGTGTTTTTATGCTTTGATATATTCTAAGTATAATTAAATTTTATTATTTTGCAATATTATTTTTTAATAGTGTGGTGACATCTCAATTATTTTACACCGATATGTTATGTAAGAATTAATTCAAATTTTAAAATAAATTTACATATTGACTATAGGAGTAATTTTGCAAATAATTAAGTTCAATTAGTGTTGATCAACATTTGGTCAAAGCAAAAGCATGTAGATAAGATATTTGACATTAATTCAAATATGTTTTCTAATTTAAGACTATAAAAAAATTTGATACAAATGAAATGGTTTACCAAAAATGGTACTAGTACTCAACAAAAACAGAGCACCCATGCCCCTACAACCTATAGTCTAGGCTAAGTAGCAGCAAATGTTTGCATATTTTATAATGATTGCTTATTTGTGTGGGGTGTGGTGTGTGCATAACTGCTTTTTTTTTGTTCTCCTTTCACAATCACCCTAAATTATCCAAATATGATAAAAACTAATCCCTTCCTGGATATTTGGTTGATCAGTAGATATCAAATCACAAAACCAAGTTTTATTAAAAAGTACAGACAAGAAAATAAATTTTCTATGCAATATAGATAGGATACTTATTAATACTTACAAGGTTATTGTTGTTTCCGATATTGACCCATCCCGAGGTTCCAACAGTACATATTTCCACTTGAGTAATATTATTTTTTACTTTTGTAAATACTCAACACCTTATACAGTTTAAGTTTTTTGTCACAGTAGAAACCAAATCCAACATAAATGAAATCATAGGATAGAGGTGAGTTTAAGCATTTGTCATTTTTGACCTCCATATATTCTTTTGTTATATGGTTGCACAACATAACCGACTCTCTATCGGTGAACATGCACAACATTCCTTCGCACGAGTTAGCTATGAAAATTGATGTTCGATAAAGTTTTTTCCGATGCACAAACAAAATCACGAGTGGAGATGTGACAGAAAGGGATTGAAAATGTCCAAAGTAAATTCGAATTGATCCTGTCAAAAACATTTTCTAGCATATGATGGGTTCTTGTTTCCACCCCACCTTCATTGTTCATAATAAAGAGTACCATAGATGCATGCTTGAAACGGATCAACCTAAAATTAATGTCAAGAAGTTCCTTTTTAAATCGCTTTTAAATGTAGAGGATTGCAGAAAGGCTCTCGATGGGAAGTTGGGTCCATATCCCATCAGTACATTTATGTGGTAGATAGTCAAACATTGTAACAACATCAGCAAAATCATCATCTGTTGGGTCCATGAAAATCATTGGTTGAATCAAATATGCATCTCCAAATAATGATGACTCTATGAGTTGTTTTTTGTGTGCATTTTCCTTTTTAATCCATTTTCCTTTTTATCTCATTTGCATTAATCTTGTGTGTGAGTATGTGTATGAGAGTTTATTCACTCACTCTTTTTTCGATTATTATTATAAGAAGAGGAAAAACATAATAATCTTTCGTTTATTATAGATGATTCTTAAGTGTATGTAGTTTTTTTTTTATTTCTTGTCAAAATGTAATTACTAACTTACTTTTAATTATTATTATTAATAATACGGTCATTTGTTGTGACTTTAAGAAATGAATGCAAGAATATTTTTAAAACATTATCATTAAATATAGATATAGATTAGTTGTTTTTAAGCTTATATTTAAAGCCAACAAAGATATATATCAAAAGATATGGAAATGCATATGTTGTTAATGTAAAAAACTTAGAACATCGACATTGATACATACACAAATATATATTCATTTCTCTATCAGGATTAAATATATAAACACTGTTTATAAAATTGAGAATCGTGTATCTAAATTGAACAATTTTTTGTTTCCATGCAAAAAATTATAAAACAAAATATAATAGTATTCCACCTTCCTTCATTTATCTTCGTAGATATGTATGAAATGTGTCTAATGTGTGAGGAAGCAAAGACAAAACATTGATTAACATTTGTCTGATTTGTCAAACACATGTCATGCGAAAGTCATACGAGTGTTTTTATCCTTTGATATATTACGAGTATAATTGAATTTTATTATTTTGCAGTATTAATTTTTAATAGTGTGGTGAATTCTCAATTTTTTTACATTGACATGTTATGTAAAGAATAATAATCGAAGGATGATGAAAATGACCTAAATGTTAATCCAATGACCCAAACGCACATATGAGAAGCACAAGATTGGTTAAAAATCCTAAATGGATTAGAATAAGTCGAAGGAAGACGAAAATTACCTAAATGTTAATCCAACAACAAAAACACAAATGACCTACATGTTAATCCAATGACATAAACGCACTTATTGGATGCACAAGATTGGTTAAACAACTAAAATAGATTAGAATAAGCCTAGGGAGGAAGAACATGATCTAAATGTTAATCCAATGACGCAAACACACTTATTGGAGCCACAAGATCTGTTAAACAACCAAAATGTATTTGAATATTCCTAGGGAGGACGAAAATGACCTAAATGTTACTCCAATGACACAGACGCACTTATTGGATGTACAAGATCGGTTAATAATCCTAAATGGATTAAAATAAGTCGAATGATGACGAAAATGACCTAAATGTTAATCCAATAACACAAACGCACTTATTGGATGCACAAGGTTGGTTAAAAACCCTAAATGGATTTGAATAAGTCAAAGGATGACAAAAATGACATAAAAGTTAATCCAATGACAGAAACACACTTATTGGATTCACAAGATTGATTAACAATGAAAATGGATTATAATAAGTTGAAAGAGCACGTAAATGACCTAAATATTAATCCAATGACACAAAAGCACTTATTGGATGCACAAAATTTATTATACAACCAAAATGGGTTAGAATAAGCCTAGGGAGGACGAAAATGACCTAAATGTTAATCCAATGACACAAACGGACTTCATGGATTCACAAGATTGGTTAAAGACCCTAAATAGATTAGAATAAATTGAAGGATAACGAAAATGACCTAAATATTGATCTAATGACACAAACAAACTTATTGGATGCACAAGAATGGTTAAAAACCCTAACTAGATTAGAATAAATCGAAGGATGATAAAAATGACGTAAATGATAATTCCTCAACACAAACACACTTACTGGATTGACAAGATTGGTTAAACAATCAATATGGATTAGAGAAACCATAGGGACGACGAAAATGACCTAAATATTAATTCAATGACATAAAAGCACTTATTTGATGCACAAGATTGGTGAAACAAACAAAATGGATTAGAATAAGCCTTGGTTTAACACCCCAAATTTTACAATAAATATTTTCTTTATTAAGTAGGATTTTAGATAATTAATTTGGTTTTAAAACTATTTTAGAATATATGTTGATAAATCTTTTGACTAACTTTTGTTATATGGAAGCTTTCTATGATACACTTATTTTGTATATATTTGACTAAATAGGTGATATAAATCACAAATATTATATTTTATTATTTTATATATTTTCTATAAATAATAGTATTTTAGTGTAAATATGTTAAAGAATAAGATTTTAGGCGACTCTACATGTATATGTGTGTTTGCAGTTAATGTGATATTTTCTAGTATCTTTGACTGAGGTTAAGTGTACACATAATTATATTTAATTTTTTATAAATATATTTTTTATTTTAATTATTTATTTTACAAATAATTACCTTGATATATTAGTAATTTTAATATTGATTTTCTTTATTTTTATATAGTTGCACATATTTATTTTTAATTATTAAGTAATATAAATTGTTGATGTTATATCTATTTATTTTATCATTTCGACTATTCTATAAAGATGATGTATTTTTATGTGATTATTTTGAAAGATGTTATAGAAATAATTATAGTTATTATTTTGAATATGATAATTTTGGTTAAAATTATATTTATCTATGTTCAGGATAGATAATATTATGGAAAAATGAGTGTTTTGGAGAAACGTTTCTAGGAAAGTAAAATAAATTATTTATTTATTAAGGGCTTTTAGAAATACTAATAAATGAATTTTGGATCAGACGACTGTTTACACTCCTATTTTCTACTTATGCATATTAATTTGGGCTATTACTGTTGGACTTTTTCTTTTCTACACTTGCGAGTTGTTCATTACACCCCATTTCTGCTTAAAAATGGACTCTCCCTATGTTGGGCCTTACAGACTGTTTTACTCCTGCACCTGTACATCTGCAATCTACACCTCTCAATCTGCAATTAAAAACAAAAAGAACAAAAAAACACAACAGCGCACCATGAAGAACACACATCAACACCCTCTTCCTCTCAAATTCGTCCGATCAATTCATTGCCATTTGAATCGATCCCAACATCTACCCCACACAAAATCGGCCACTGAATCTATTTTTGGCTACAATTTTATCGATCGTGGCTCCGTTTCAACAGAAACTGTTGTGTAACTTTCCTTGGGCGAGCTGTTTTTGGCCGATTTGGATAACCACATTTGTCGTCTCAAAAAATTGACAACGTTTTAGGATTCCTCTCGTCGAAACCTTCAAGAAGCACTACTCATTTGTATTTTTCAGTGAAGTTGACGTTTGACCCTTTCGAAACTCCGACAAGTTGGTGAGACTTTTTCTGTAGTTTTTTCTCATCATTTTGACTCCATTTTTGCTCCAAAAATTACTATTAATTATTTAACATTTATTTTTATGATCCACATAATTTATCAGTCGTGTCTCGACGATTTTGTGAATTCACTGTCTCTTCCAATTCGTCCACTTTACGTTGTCAATTTGAAGTTGCTGTTGAAAACTCTCATTGGTTCATGGGTTTGATTAAGCGTCGAAATAAGGTAAGATTTATAAGATTTATTAACCATAAATGGACAAGAATAAGCATAGGGAGGATAAAAATTACCTAAATATTAATCCAATAACACACACGTACGTATTGAAGGCACAAGAATGGTTAAAAACCCTAAATGGACTAGAATAAGTCGTAGGATGACGAAAATGACCTAAAGAATAATGCAATTACACAAACGCAAGTATTGGATGCACAAAATTGGTTAAAAACCCTAAATGAATTAGAATAAGCCTAGGGAGAACAAAAATGACTTAAATGTTAATCCAATGACACAAATGCACTTATTGGATCCATAAGATTGGTTAAAAACCTTAAATGGATATCAATATGCCTATGTAGGTCCAAAATGACATAAATGTTACTCCATTGACACAAAACAACTTGTTGGACAAACAAGATTGGTTAACAACACCAAATGGACTACAATAAGCCTAGGGAGGACGAAAATGAGCTAAATATTAAACCAATTACACACATGCACGTATTGGATGCACAAGATTGGTTAAAAATCCTAAATGGACTAGAATAAGTTAAAGGATGACGAAAATGACCTAAATGTTAACCTTATGACACAAACACACTTTTTAGATGCACATGATTGGGTTAAAACCTTAAATGGACTTGAATAAACCTATGAAGGACGAAAATGAACAAAATGTTACTCCAATGACACAAACGCACGAATTTAATGCTATAGATTGGTTAAAAATTCTAAATAGACAAGAATAAGTTGAAGAATGACGAAAATGACCTAAATGTTAATTTAGTGACACAAACACACTTATTGGATTCACAAGATTTGTTAAAAACCCTAAATAGATTACAATAAGCCTAGGGAGGACGAAAATGACCTAAATGTTAATCCAATGACACAAACGTACTTGTTAGATGCATATGATTGATTAACCCTAAATGCACAAGATTAAGCCTTAGGTCAGACGAAAATGACCGTAATGTTAATCCATTGACACAAAAGCATGTATTGGATGCACTAGATTGGTTAAAACCCTAAATGGACTAGAATAAGTCGAATGATGGGGGAAATGACCTAAATGTCAATTCAATGACACAAACTTACTTATTGAATGCACATGATTGGTTAAAAACACTAAATGGATTAGAATAATCCTAGGGGGGACGAAAAGGACTTAAATGTTAATCCAATGACACAAATGCACTTATTGGATGCACAAGATTGGTTAAAAACCTAAATCGACTAGAATAAGTCCAAGAAGGATGGAAATGACCTAAATATTAATCTAATTACAGAAATGCATGTATTGGATGCATACGATTGGTTAAAAACCTTAAATGGACTAGAATAAACCTAGGAAGGACGAAGATAACGTAAATGTTAATCCAATGACACTAACGCACGTATTGGATGCACTATATTGGTTAAAAATGCTAAACGAACAAGAATGATAAGAAGGATGACGAAAATGACCTAAAAGTTAATCTAATGACACAAACGCACTTATATGATGCACAAGATTAGTTAAAATCCCTAAATGGATTAGAATAAGCCTATGGAGGAAGAAAATGTCCTAAATGTTTATCCAATGACACAAATGTACTAATTAGATTCATAAGATTGATTAACCCTAAATGGACAAGAATATGCCTAGGGAAGACAAAAATGACCTAAATGTTAATCATATAATAAAAACACACGTATTGGATGCACTAGATTGGTTAAAATCCCTACATATAATCTTGTGCATCCAATAATAAGTCCAAGAAGGATGAAAATGACCTAAATATTAATCCAATGACACAAACACACGTATTTAATGCACAAGATTGGTTAAAATCCCTACATATATTAGAATAAGTCAAAGGAGGACGAAAATAACTTTAATATTCACCCAATTACACAAATGCACGTATTGGATGCACATGATTGTCAAAAACCCTAAATGGACTACAATAAGTCAAAGGATGACGAAAATGACCTAAATGTTAATCTAACAACACAAACGCACTTATTGGATGCACATGATTGGTAAAAAACCGTTAATGGACTAGAATGAACCTAGTAAGGACAAAAATGCTAAATGGACTAGAATAATTCGAAGGATGACCAAAATAACTTAAATGCTAATCTAATGATACAAAGCATGTATTGAATGCACTAGATTGGTTAAAAACCCTAAATGGACTAGAATAAATCGATGGATAACGAAAATGACCTAAACACAAACACACCTATTGGATGCACAAGATTATTTTAAAACCCTAAATGGACAAGAATATGCCTAGGGAGGACGGAAATAACCCAAATGTTCATCCAATGACACAAACATACCTATTGGATGCAGAAGATTGGTTAAAAATCCTAATAGGACATGAATAAGCCTAAGGAGGACGAAAATGACGTAAATGTTTATCCAATGACACAAACACACCTACTGGATTCACAAGATTGGATAAAAACCCTAATTTGACTAGAATAAACCTAGGGAGGACGAAAATGACCTAATTGTTCATCCAATGAAACAAACAGACCAATTGGATGCACACGATTGTTTAAAAACCCTAAATGGACAACAATAAGCCAAGGGAGGACGAAAACGACATAAATGTTCATCCAATGATACAAACACACCTATTGGATGCAAAAAATTGGTTAAAAACCCTAATTGAACTAGAATAAACCTAGGGGCGACAAAAATGACCTAAATGTTCATCCAATGACCGAAAGACACCTACTGGATGCACAAGATTGGTTATAAACCCTAATTTGACAAGTATAAGCCTAGGGAAGACGAAAATGACCTAAATGTTCATCCAATGACCCAAACATACCTATTGGATGCACAAGATTGGTTAAAAACCCTAATTGGACAAGAATAAACCTAGGGAGGACGAAAATTACCTAAACGTTAATCCAATGACTCAAATGAACTTATAGGATGCACAAGATTTGTTAAAAACCCTAATTGGACCAGAATAAGCCTAGTGAGGACGTAAATTACCTAATTGTTCATCCAATGACACAAACACACCTATTGGATGCACAAGATTAGTTAACAATCCTAATTGGACAAGAATAAGCCTAGGGAGGACGAAAATAACATAAATGTTAATCCAATGACAAAAATGAACTTATTGGACGAACAAGATTGGTTAAAAACACTAATTGGACAAGAATAAGCCAAGGTAGGACGAAAATGACTTAAATGATAATCCAATGACACAAATGAACTTATTCGATGCACAAGATTGGTTTAAAACCTTAATTGGACAAGAATAAGCCTAGGGAGGACGAAAATGGCCTAAATGTTCATCCAATGACACAAACACACCTATTGGATGCACATGAAGAAGCCTAAGGAGGACGAAAATGACATAAATGTTTATCCAATGACACAAACACACCTATTGGATTCACAAGATTGGATAAAAACTCTAATTTGACTAGAATAAACCTAGGGAGGACGAAAATGACCTAATTGTTCATCCAATGACCCAAACAGACCAATTGGATGCACACGATTGTTTAAAAACCCTAAATGGACAAGAATAAGCCAAGGGAGGACGAAAACGACATAAATGTTCATCCAATGATACAAACACACCTATTGGATGCACAAAATTGGTTAAAAACCCTAATTGAACTAGAATAAACCTAGGGGGGACAAAAATGACCTAAATGTTCATCCAATGACCGAAAGACACCTACTGGATGCACAAGATTGGTTATAAACCCTAATTGGACAAGTATAAGCCTAGGGAAGACGAAAATGACCGAAATGTTCATCCAATGACCCAAACATACCTATTGGATGCACAAGATTGGTTAAAAACCCTATCTAATGACACAAATGAACTTATTCGATGCACAAGATTGGTTATAAACCCTAATTGGACAAGGATAAACCTAGGGAGGACGAAAATGACCTAAACGTTAATCCAATGACAAAAATGAACTTATTGGACGCACAAGATTGGTTAAAAACCCTATCTAATGACACAAATGAACTTATTCGATGCACAAGATTGGTTATAAACCCTAATTGGACAAGGATAAACCTAGGGAGGACGAAAATGACCTAAACGTTAATCCAATGACAAAAATGAACTTATTGGACGCACAAGATTGGTTAAAAACCCTAATTGGACAAGAATAAGCCAAGGGAAGACGAAAAGGACTTAAATGATAATCCAATGACACAAATGAACTTATTCGATGCACAAGATTGGTTTAAAACCTTAATTAGACAAGAATAAGCCTAGGGATGACGAAAATGACCTAAACGTTAATCCAATGACAAAAATGAACTTATTGGACGCACAAGATTGGTTAAAAACCCTAATTGGACTAGAATAAACCTAGGGAGGACGCAAATGACCTAAATGTTCATCCAATAACACAAACACACCTATGGGATGCACAAGATAGGTTAAAAACCCTAATTGGACTAGAATAAACCTAGGGAGGACGCAAATGACCTAAATGTTCATCCAATAACACAAACACACCTATGGGATGCACAAGATAGGTTAAAAACCCTAATTGGACTAGAATAAACCTAGGGAGGACGCAAATGACCTAAATGTTCATCCAATAACACAAACACACCTATGGGATGCACAAGATAGGTTAAAAACCCTAATTGGACTAGAATAAACCTAGGGAGGACGCAAATGACCTAAATGTTCATCCAATTACACAAATGAACTTATAGGATGCACAAGATTGGTTAAAAACCCTAATTAGACAAGAATAAGACTAGGGAGGACAATGACTCAAATGAACTTATTGAGATTGGTTAAAAACCCTAATTAGACAAGAATAAGACTAGGGAGGACAATGACTCAAATGAACTTATTGAGATTGGTTAAAAACCCTAATTAGACAAGAATAAGACTAGGGAGGACAATGACTCAAATGAACTTATTGAGATTGGTTAAAAACCCTAATTGGACTAGAATAAACCTAGGGAGGACGCAAATGACCTAAATGTTCATCCAACGACACAAACACAACTATTGGATGCCCTAGATTGTTTAAAAACCCTAATTAGACAAGAATAAGCATTGGGAGGACGAAAATGACCTAAATGTTCATCCAATGACACAAACGTACCTATTGGATGCACAAGATTCGTTAAAACCCTAATTGCTCAAGAATTAACCAAGAGAGGACAAAAATGACCTAGATGTTAATCCAATGACTCAAATGAACTTATTGGATGCTCAAGATTGTTTAAAAACCCTAATTCGACAAGAATAAGTCCAGGGAGGACGAAAATGACCTAAATGTTCATCCAATGACACAAACACACCTATGGGATGCAAAAGATTGGTTAAAAACCCTAATTGGACTAGAATAAACCTAGGGAGGACGCAAATGACCTAAATGTTCATCCAATGACACAAACACACCTATGGGATGCAAAAGATTGGTTAAAAACCCTAATTGGACTAGAATAAACCTAGGGAGGACGCAAATGACCTAAATGTTCATCCAATGACACAAACACACCTATTGGAATCACAAGATTGGTTAACAACCCTAATTGGACATGAATAAGCCTAGGGAGGACGACAATGACATAAATGTTAATCCAATGACAAAAATGAACTTATTGGATGCACATGATTGGTTAAACATTCTAATTGGACAAGAATAAGCATAGGGAGGACGAAAATGACATAAATGTTAATCCAATGATACAAATGAACTTATTGGATTCACAAGATTGGTTAAAAACCCTAATCGGACAAGAATAAACCTAGGGAGGACGAAAATGACCTAAATGTTCATCCAATGACACAAATCTACCTATTGGATGCGGAAAATTGGTTAAAAACCCTAATTAGACAAGAATAAGACTAGGGATGACGAAAATGACCTAAATGTTCATCCAATGACACAAACGTACCTATTGGATGCACAAGACTTATTGGACGCACAAGATTGGTTAAACACCCTAATTGGACAAGAATAAGCCTAGGGAGGATGAGAATGATCTAAATGTTCATCCAATGACACAAACGTACCTATTGGATGCACAAGACTTATTGGACGCACAAGATTGGTTAAACACCCTAATTGGACAAGAATAAGCCTAGGGAGGATGAGAATGATCTAAATGTTCATCCAATGACACAAACGTACCTATTGGATGCACAAGACTTATTGGACGCACAAGATTGGTTAAACACCCTAATTGGACAAGAATAAGCATAGGGAGGATAAAAATGACCTAAATGTTCATCCAATTACACATACACACCTATTGGATGCACAATATTGTTTTAAAACCCTAATTGGACAAGAATAAGACTAGGGAGGACGAAAATGAACTAAATGTTAATCCAATGACACAAATGAACTTATTGGATGCATAAATATGGTTTAAAACCCTAATTGGACAAGAATAAGCCTAGGGAGGATGAGAATGATCTAAATGTTCATCCAATGACACAAACACACCTATTGGATGCACAAGATTGCTTAAAAACCCTAATTGCACTAGAATAAACTTAGGGAGGATTAAAATGAACTAAATGTTCATCCAATGACACAAACATACCAATCGGATGCACAAGATTAGTTAAAAATCCTAATTGGACTAGAATAAACCTAAGGAGGACGCAAATGACCAAAATATTCATCCAACGACACAAAGACACCTATTGGATGCACAACATTGTTTAAAAACCCTAATTAGACAAGAATAAGCCTTGGGAGGACGAAAATGACCTAAATGTCCATCCAATGACACAAACATACCTATTGGATGCACAAGATTGGTTAAAAATCCTAATGGGTCAAGAATTAACCTAGAGAAGACAAAAATGACCTAAATGTTAATCCAATGACTCAGATGAACTTATTGGATGCTCAAGATTGTTTAAAAACCCTTATTCGACAAGAATAAGCCTATGGAGAACAAAAATGACCTAAATGTTCATCTAATGACACAAACACACCTATTGGATGCACAAGATTGTTTTAAAATCCTAATTGGACAAGAATAAGACTAGGGAGGACGAAAATGAACTACATGTTAATCCAATGACACAAATGAACTTATTGGATGCACAAGATTGGTTAAAAACCCAAATTGAACAAGAATAAGCATAAGGAGGACTAAAATGACTTAAATTTTAATCCAATGACACAAACACACCAATTGGATGCACAAGATTGGTTAAAAATCCTATTTCGATTAGAATAAACCTAAGGATGACGAAAATGACCTAAATGTTCTCCCAATGACACAAACTCACCTATAGGATGCACAAGATTATTTTAAAACCCTAATTGGACAAGAAGAAGCCTAGGGAGGACGAAAATGACCTAAATGATAATCCAATGACAAAAATGAAGTTATTGGATGCACAAGATTGGTTAAACACCCTAATTGGACAAGAAGAAGCCTAGGGAGGACGAAAATGACCTAAATGTTCATCTAGTGATACAAACACAGCTATTGGATTCAGAAGACTGGTTAAAAACCCTAATTCGATTAGAATAAACGTAGGGAGGACCAAAATGACCAAAATGTTCATCCAATGACACAAATATATCGATTGGATGCAGAAAATTGGTGAAAAACCCCCAATTGGACAAGAATAAGCCTAAGGAGGATAAATATTACCTAAATGTTAATCGATTGTCACAAATGAACTTGTTGGAGGCACAAGATTGGCTAAAAACCCTAATTGGACAAGAATAAGCCTAGGGAGAAAGAAATTGACCTAAATGTTCATCCACTGATACAAACATATCTATTGGATGCACAAGATTTGTTAAAAACCCAAATTGGACAAGAATAAGCCTAGGGAGGACGAAAACGACCTAAATGTTAATCCAATGACACAAATGAACTTATTGGATGCACAAAATTGGTTTAAAACCCTAATTAGACTAGAATAAACATAGGGAGGACGAAAATGACCTAAATGTTCATCCAATGACACAAACAAACCTATTGGATGCACATGATTGTTTACAACCCCTAATTGTACAAGAATAAGTATAGGGAGGATGAAAATGACCTAAATGTTCATCCAATGACACAAACACACCTATTGGATGCACAAGATTGGTTAAATACCCTAATTGGACTAGAATAAACCTAGGGAGGACGAAAATGACCTAAATGTTCATCCAATGACACAAACACACCTATTGGATGCACAAGATTGGTTAAATACCCTAATTGGACTAGAATAAACCTAGGGAGGACGAAAATGACCTAAATGTTCATCCAATGACACAAACACACCTATTGGATGCACAAGATTGGTTAAATACCCTAATTGGACTAGAATAAACCTAGGGAGGACGAAAATGACTTAAATGTTAATCCAATGACACACACACACCTATTGGATGCACAAGATTGTTTTAAACCCTAATTGGACAAGAATATCCATAGGGAGGACGAAAATGACTTAAATGTTCATCCAATTAAACAAACACACCTATTGGATACACAAGATTGTTTTAAAACCCTAATTGGACAAGAATAAGACTAGGGAGGACGAAAATGAACTAAATGTTAATCCAATGACACAAATGAACTTATTGGATGCACAAGATTGGTTAAAAGCTCTAATTGAACAAGAAAAAGCATAAGGAGGACGAAAATGACCTAAATGTTAATCCAATGACACAAACACACCTATTGGATGCACAAGATTGGTTAAATACCCTAATTGGACTAGAATAAACCTAGGGAGGACGAAAATGACCTAAATGTTTTTCCAATGACACAAACACACCTATTGGATGCACAAGATTGTTTTAAAACCCTAATTGGACAAGAAGAAGCCTACGGAGATCGAGAATGACCTAAATGTTCATCCAATGACACAAACATACCTATTGGATGCAAAAGATTGGTTAAAAACCCTAATTCGACTAGAATAAACCTAGGGAGGACGAAAATGACCTAAATGTTTTTCCAATGACACAAACACACCTATTGGATGCACAAGATTGTTTTAAAACCCTAACTGGACAAGAAGAAGCCTACGGAGATCGAGAATGACCTAAATGTTCATCCAATGACACAAACATACCTATTGGATGCAAAAGATTGGTTAAAAACCCTAATTCGACTAGAATAAACCTAGGGAGGACGAAAATGACCTAAATGTTCATCCAATGACGCAAACACACTTGTTGGATGCACAAGATTGTTTAAAAACCATAGTTGGACAAGAATAAGCCTAGGGAGGACGAAAATGACCTTAATGTTCGTCCAATGATACAAACACACCTATTGGATGCACAAGATTGGTTAAAAACCCTAATTGGACAAGAATAAGCCTAGGGAGGACGAAAATGACCTTAATGTTCGTCCAATGATACAAACACACCTATTGGATGCACAAGATTGGTTAAAAACCCTAATTGGACAAGAATAAGCCTAGGGAGGACGAAAATGACTTAAATGTTTATCCAATGACACAAATATACCTATTAGATGCACAAGATTGGTTAAAAACCCTAATTGGACAAAAATAACCGTAGGGAGGACGAAAACGACCTAAATGTTAATCCAATGACACAAATGAACTTATTGGATGTCCAAGCTTGGTTAAAAACCCTAATTGGACTAGAATAAACCTAGGGAGGACGAAAATAACCTAAATGTCCATCCAATGACACAAACACACCTATGGGAAGCAAAAGATTAGTTAAAAACCATAATTGGACAAGAATAAGCTTACGGAGCACGAAAATGACCTAAATGTTCTTCCAAATACACTAACATACCTATTGAATGCGCAAAATTGGTTAAAAACCCTAATTGGACAAGAATAAACATAGGGAGGACGAAAATTACCTAAATGTTAATCCAATGACACAAATGAACTTATTGGATGCACAAAATTGGTTTAGAACCCTAATTGGACCAGATATAAACAAAAACACACCTATTGGATGCACAAGATTGGTTAACAATCCTAATTGGACAAGAATAAGCCTAGAGAGGACGAAAATGACATAAATATTAATCCAATGACAAAAATGAACTTATTGGATGCACAGGATTGGTGAAAAACTTTATTTGGACAAGAATAAGCCTAGTGAGGACGAAAATGACCTAAATGTTCATCCAATGTCACAAATGAACTTATTGGATGCACAAGATTGGTTAAAAACCCTAATTGGACTAGAATAAACCTACGGAGGACGAAAATGACTTAAATGTTTATCCAATGACACAAACACACTTGTTGGATGCACAAGATTGTTTTAAAACCCTAATTGGACAAGAATATGCATAGGGAGGACAAAAATAACCTAAATGTTCATCCAATTAGACAAACACACCTATTGGATAAACAAGATTGTTTTAAAACCCTTATTGGACAAGAATAAGACTAGGGAGGACGAAAATAAACTAAATGTTAATCCAATGACAAAAATGAACTTATTCGATGCACAAGATTGGTTAAAAACCCTAATTAGACAAGAATAAGACTAGGGATGACGAAAATGACCAAAATGCTAATCCAATGTCACAAATGAACCTATTGTATGCAAAAAATAAACCTAGGGAGGACGAAAATAACCTAAATGTTCATTCAATGACACAAACAAACCTATTGGATGCACAAGATTGTTTTAAAACCCTAATGGAACAAGAATATGCATAAGGAGGACGAAAATGACTTAAATGTTCATCGAATGACACAAACACACCTATTGGATGCACAAGATTGTTTTAAAACCCTAATTGGACAAGAATATGCATAGGGAGGACGAAAATGACCTAAATGTTCATCCAATTAAACTAACACACCTATTGGATGCACAAGATTGTTTTAAAACCCTAATTGGACAAGAATATGCATAGGGAGGACGAAAATGACCTAAATGTTCATCCAATTAAACTAACACACCTATTGGATGCACAAGATTGTTTTAAAACCCTAATTGGATGAGAATAAGACTAGGGAGGACGAAAATAAACTAAATGTCAATCCAATGACAAAAATGCCCTTATTGGATGCACAAATATGGTTTAAAACCCTAATTGGACAAGAATAAGCCTAGGGAGCACGAGAATGACCAAAATATTCATCCAATGACACAAACACACCTATTGGTTGCACAAGATTGGTTAAAAACCCTAATTGGACAAGAATAAGCCTAGGGAGGACGAAAATGACCTAAATGTTCATCCAATGACACAAACATACCTATTGGATGCACAAGATTTGTTAAAAACCCTAATTGGACTAGAATAAACCTAGGGAGGACGAAAATGACCTAAATGTTCATCCAATGACACAAACACACAAATGGGATGCACAAGATTGTTTAAAAACCCTAATTAGACAATAATAAGCCTTTGGAGGACGAAAATGACCTAAATGTTCATCCAATGACACAAACATACCTATTGGATGCACAAGATTCGTTAAAAACCCTAATTGGTCAATAATTAACCTAGAGAGGACAAAAATGACCTAAATATTAATCCAATGACCCAAATGAACTTATTGGATGCTCAAGATTGTTTAAAAATCCCAATTCGACAAGAATAAGTCTAGGGAGGACGAAAATGACCTAAATGTTCATCCAATGACACAAACACAGCTATTGGATACACAAGATTGGTTAACAACCCTAATTGGACAAGAATAAGCCTAGGGAGGACGACAATGACATAAATGTTAATCCAATGACAAAAATGAACTTATTGGATGCACATGATTGGTTAAACACCCTAATTGGACAAGAATAAGCCTAAGGAGGACAAAAATGACCTAAATGTTCATCCAATGATACAAACACACCTATTGGATGCACAAGATTGGTTAAAAACCCTAATTGGACTAGAATAAACCTAGGGAGGACGAATCTTGTGTCGTTGGATTAACGTTTAGGTCATTGGATTAACCAATCTTGGACAAGAATTGGGGTTTTTAACAATCTTGTGCCTCCAATAAGTTCATTTGTGTCATTGGATTAACGTTTAGGTCATTTTCGTCATCCCTAGGCTTATTCATGTCTAATTAGGGTTTTTAACCAATCTTGTGCATCCCATAAGTTCATTTGTGTCATTGGATTAACATTTTGGTCATTTTCCTCCTCGCTAGGCTTATTCTTGTCCAATTAGAGTTTTTAACCAATCTTGTGCATCCCATAAGTTCATTTGTGTCATTGGATTAACATTTTGGTCATTTTCCTCCTCGCTAGGCTTATTCTTGTCCAATTAGAGTTTTTAACCAATCTTGTGCATCCCATAAGTTCATTTGTGTCATTGGATTAACATTTAAGTCAATTTCGTCCTCCCTAGGCTTATTCTTGTCTAATTAGGGTTTTTGACCAAACTTGTGCATCCAATAAGTTCATTTGTGTCATTGGATTGACGTTTAGGTCATCATTGTCATCCCTAGGCTTATTCTTTTCCAATTAGGGTTTTTAACCAATCTTGTGCATCCAATAAGTTCATTTGTGTCATTGGATTAACATTTAAGTCAATTTCGTCCTCCCTAGGCTTATTCTTGTCTAATTAGGGTTTTTGACCAAACTTGTGCATCCAATAAGTTCATTTGTGTCATTGGATTGACGTTTAGGTCATCATTGTCATCCCTAGGCTTATTCTTTTCCAATTAGGGTTTTTAACCAATCTTGTGCATCCAATAGGTGCATTTGTGTGATTGGATAAACATTTTGGTCATTTTCCTCCTCGCTAGGCTTATTCTTGTCCAATTAGGGTTGTTAACCAATCTTGTGCATCCAATTGGTGTGTTTGGGTCATTGGATGAACATTTAGGTCATTTTCGTCCTCTCTAGGCTTATTCTTGTCCAATTAGGATTTTTAACCAATCTTGTGCATCCAATAAGTCCATTTGTGTCA
>NC_021163.2:38503954-38507036 GCF_000331145.2 Cicer arietinum | reverse complement strand
AGGCTTATTCTTGTCCAATTAGGGTTTTTAACCAATCTTGTGCATCCAATAAGTTCATTTGTGTCATTGGATTAACATTTTGGTCATTTTCGTACTCGCTAGGCTTATTCTTGTCCTATTAGGGTTTTTAACCAATCTTGTGCATCCAATAAGTTCATTTGTGTCATTGGATTAACATTTAGGACATTTTCGTCCTCCCTAGGCTTATACTTCTCCAATTTGGGTTTTGAACCAATCTTGTGCATCCAATAAGTTCATTCGTGTCATTGGATTAACATTTAGGTCATTTTTGTCCTCCCTAGGCTTATTCTTGTTCAATTAGGGTTTTTAACTAATGGTGTGCATCCAATAGGTATGTTTGTGTCATTGGATTGACATTTAGGTCATTTTCGTCCTCCCTAGGGCTATTCTTGTCCATTTAAGGTTTTTAACCAATCTTGTGCATCCAATAAGTTCATTTTTGTCATTGGATTAACGTTTAGGTCATTTTCGTCATCCCTAGGCTTATTCTTGTCTAATTAGGGTTTTTAACCAATCTTGTGCATCCAATAGGTGCGTTTGTGTCATTGGATTAACATTTTGGTCATTTTCCTCCTCGCTAGGCTTATTCTTGTCCAATTAGAGTTTTTAACCACTCTTGTGCATCCAATAGGTGTGTTTGTGTCATTGGATGAACATTTAGGTCATTTTCATCCTCTCTAGGCTTATTCTTGTCCAATTAGGGTTTTTAACCAATCTTGTGCATCCAACAAGTTCATTTGTATCATTGGATTAACATTTAGGTCATTTTCGTCCTCCCTAGGCTTATTCTTGTCCAATTAGGGTTTTTAACCAATCTTTGCATCCAATAAGTTCATTTGTGTCAATTGATTAACATTTTGGTAATTTTTGTCCTCGCCAGACTTATTCTAGTCCTATAAGGGTTTTTAACCAATCTTGTGCATCCAATAAGTTCATTTGTGTCATTGGATTAACATTTACGACTTTTTCGTCCTCCCTAGGCTTATACTTGTCCAATTAGGGTTTTTAACCAATCTTGTGTATCCAATAAGTTCATTCGTGTCATTGGATTAACATTTATGTCATTTTTGTCATGCCTAGGCTTATTCTTGTTCAATTAGGGTTTTTAACAAATGTTGAGCATCCAATAGGTATGTTTGTGTCATTGGATTAACATTTAGGTCATTTTCGTCCTCCGTAGGTCTATTCTTGTCCAGTTAAGGTTTTTAACCATTCTTATGCATCCAATAGGTGTGTTTGTGTCATTTCATGACCATTTATGTGATTTTCGTCCTCTGTAGGCTTATTCTTGTCCAATTAGGGTTTTTAACCAATCTTGTGCATCTAATAAGTTCATTTGTGTCATTGCATTAACATTTAGGAAATTTTCGTCCTCCTTAGGCTTATTCTTGTCTAATTAGGGTTTATAACCAATCTTGTTCTTCCAATAAGTTCATTTGCGTCATTGGATTAACATTTAGGACATTTTCGTCCTTCCTAGGCTCATTCTTGTCCAATTAGGGTTTTTAACCAATCTTTTGCATCTAGTAAGGTCATTTTGTCATTGGATTTACATTTAGGTCATTTTCATCCTCCCTAGGCTTTTTCTTGTCCAATTAGGGTTTTTAACCAAACTTGTGCATCCAATAAGTTCATTTCTGTCATTGTATTAACATTTAAGTCATTTTCGTCCTCGCTAGGCTAATTCTTGTCTAATTGGAGTTTTTAACCAATCTTGTGCTTCCAATAAGTTCATTTGTGTCATTGGATTAAGATTTAGGACATTTTCGTCCTCCCTAGGCTTATTCTTGTGCAATTAGGGTTTTTTAACCAATCTTGTGCATCCAATAAGTTCATTTGTGTCATTGGATTAACATTTAGGTCATTTTCGTCCTCCCTAGGTTTATTCTAGTCTAATTATGGTTTTTAACCAATCTTGTGCTTCCAATAAGTTCATTTGTGTCATTGGATTAACGTTTAGGTCATTATTATCATCCCTAGGCTTATACTTGTCCAATTAGGGTTTTTAACCCATCTTGGGCATCCAATAGGTGCGTTTGTGTCATTGGATTAACATTTTGGTCATTTTCCTCCTCGATAGGCTTATTCTTGTCCAATTAGGGTTTTTAACCAATCTTGTGCATCCAATAGGTGTGTGTGTGTCATTGGATGAACATTTAGGTCATTTTTGTCCTCTCTAGGCTTATTCTTGTCCAATTAGGATTTTTAACCAATCTTGTGCATCCAATAGGTGTGTGTGTGTCATTGGATGAACATTTAGGTCATTTTTGTCCTCTCTAGGCTTATTCTTGTCCAATTAGGATTTTTAACCAATCTTGTGCATCCAATAAGTTCATTTGTGTCATTGGATTAACATTTTGGTCATTTTCGTCCTCGCTAGGCTTATTCTTGTCCTATTAGGGTTTTTAACCAATCATGTGCATCCAATAAGTTCATTTATGTCATTGGATTAACATTTAGGACATTTTCGTCCTCCCTTGGCTTATACTTGTCCAATTAGGGTTTTGAACCAATCTTGTGCATCCAATAAGTTCATTTGTGTCATTGGATTAACATTTAGGTCTTTTTTGTCTTCCCTAGGCTTATTCTGGTTCAATTAGGGTTTTTAACTAATGTTGTGCATCCAATAGGTATGTTTGTGTCATTGGATTAACATTTAGGTCATTTTCGTCCTCCCTAGGCTTATTGTTGTCCAATTAGGGTTTTTAACCAATCTTGTGCAACCAATAGGTGTGTTTGTGTCATTGGACGAACATTTAGGTCATTTTCGTCCTCCATAGGCTTATTCTTGTCCAGTTAAGGTTTTTAACCAATCTTGTGCATCCAATAAGTTCATTTGTGTCATTGGATTAACGTTTAGGTCATTTTCGTCATCCCTAGGCTTATTGTTGTCTAATTAGGGTTTTTAACCAATCTTGTGCAACCAATAGGTGTGTTTGTGTCATTGGACGAACATTTAGGTCATTTTCGTCCTCCATAGGCTTATTCTTGTCCAGTTAAGGTTTTTAACCAATCTTGTGCATCCAATAAGTTCATTTGTGTCATTGGATTAACGTTTAGG
>NC_021163.2:38501306-38503454 GCF_000331145.2 Cicer arietinum | reverse complement strand
ACAAGATTGGTTAAAAACCCTAATTGGACAACAATAATCCTAGGGAGGACGTAAATGACCCAAATGTTAATCCAATGAAACAAATGAACTTATTAGATGCACAAGATTGGTTAGAAACCCTAATCGGACAAGAATAAGACTAGGGAAGACGAAAATGATCTAAATGTTAATCCAAGGACATAAATGAACTTATTGGATGCACAACATTTGTTAAAAACCTTAATTTTACTAGAATAAGCCTAGGGAGAATGAAAATGACCTAAATGTTAATCCATTGACACAAACACACCTATTGGATGCACAAGATTGGTTAAAAACCCTAATTGGACAAGAATAAGACTAGGGAGGACGAAAATGACCTAAATGTTCATCCAATTACACAAACGAACTTATTGGATGCACAAGATTGGTTAAAAACCCTAATTGGACAAGAATAAGACTAGGGAGGACGAAAATGACCTAAATGTTAATCCAATGACACAAATCACTTTATTGGACTCACAAGATTGGTTAAAAACCCTAATTGGACTAGAATAAGCCTAAGGATGACGAAAATAACCTAAATGTTAATCCAATGACACAAATAAAATTATTGGATGCATAAGATTGGTTAAAAAACCTTAATTGGACAAGAATAAGACTAGGTAGGACGAAAATGACCTAAATATTAATCCAATGACACAAATGAACCTATTGGATGCACAAGATTGGTTAAAAACCATAATTGGACCAGAATAAGCCTAGGATGGACGAAAATGACCAATATGTTAATCCAATGACACAAAGGAACTAATTGGATGCACAAGATTGGCTAAAACCCTAATTGGACATGAATAAACTTAGGGAGAACGAAAATGACCTAAATTTTAATCCAATGACACATATGAACTTATTTGATGCACAAGATTCTTTAAAAACCCTAATTGGACTAGAATAAGCCTAGGGATGACGAAAATAACCTAAATGTTAATCCAATGACACAAATGAAGTTATTGGATGCACCAGATTGGTAAAAAAACCTTAATTGGACAAGAATAAGCCTAGGGAGGACGAAAATGACTTAAATGTTAATCATAAGACACAATTAAACCTATTGGATGCACAAGATTGGTTAATAACCCTAATTGGACAAAAGTAAGCCTAAGAAGGATGAAAATGACCTAAATTTTAATCCATTGACACAAACACACCTATTGGATGCACAAGATTGGTTAAAAACTCTAATTGGAGAAGAATAAGCCTAAGGAGGACGAAAATGATCTAAATGTTATTCCAATGACACAAATGAACTAATTGGATGCACAAGATTTTTTAAGAACCCTAATTGGACATGAATAAGCCTAGGATGGACGAAAATGACCTAAATGTTAATCCAATGACACAAAAGAACTAATTAGATGCACAAGATTGGTTAAAAACCCTAATCGGACTAGAATAAGCCTAGGGAGGACGAAAAATGACCTAAATGTTAATCCAATGACACAAATGACCTTATTGGACGCACAACATTGGTTAAAAACCCTAATTGGACAAGAATAAGCCTAGGGAGGATGTAAATGACCCAAATGTTAATCCAACGACACAAATGAATATATTGGATGCACAAGATTGGTTAAAAACCCTAATTGGATAAGAATAAGACTAGGGAGGACGAAAATGACCTAAATGTTAATCCAATGACACAAATGAACCTATTGGATGCACAAGATTGGTTAAAACCTTTATTGGACAAGAATAAGCCTAGGGAGGGCGAAAATGACCGAAATTTTAATCCAATGAAACAAACACACCTATTGGATGCACAAGATTGGTTAAAAACCCTAATTGAACTAGAATAAGCCTAGGAAGGACGAAAATGACCTAAATTTTAATCACATGACACAAACACACTTATTGGTTGCACAAGACTGGTTAAAAACCCTAATTGGACAAGAATAAGCCTAGGGAGGACGAAAAATGACCTAAATGTTAATCCAATGACACAAATGACCTTATTGGACGCACAAGATTGGTTAAAAACCCTAATTGGACAAGAATAAGTCTAGGGATGACGTAAATGACCCAAATGTTAATCCAATGACACAAATGAACTTATTGATTGCACAAGATTGGTTAAAAACCCTAATTGGACAAGAATAAGACTAGTGA
>NC_021163.2:38475453-38492205 GCF_000331145.2 Cicer arietinum | reverse complement strand
GTTAAAAACACTAATTACACAAACACACCTATTGGATGCACAAGATTGGTTAAAAATCCTAATTGGACTAGAACAAGCCTAGGTAGGACGCAAATGACCTAAATGTTAATCCTATGACAGAAACACACCTATCGGTAGCACGAGATTCGTTAAAAACCGTAATTGGACTAGAACAACCCTAGGGAGAACGAAAATGAGCTAAATAATAATCCAATGACACAAACACACCAATTGGATGCACAAGATTGGTTAAAAACCCTAATTGGACGCACAACAAACTTATTGGATGCACAAGATTGGTTAAAAATCACAATTGGACTAGAATTAGCCTAGGGAGGACGAAAATTACCTAAATGTTAATTAAATGACACAAATGAACATATTCGATGCACAAGATTGGTTAAAAACGCTAATTTGACTAGAATAAGCCTAGGGAGGACGAAAATGACCAAAATTTTAATCCAATGACACAAACGTACCTATTGGATGCACAAGATTGGTTAAAAACCCTAATTGGACAACAATAATCCTAGGGAGGACGTAAATGACCCAAATGTTAATCCAATGAAACAAATGAACTTATTAGATGCACAAGATTGGTTAGAAACCCTAATCGGACAAGAATAAGACTAGGGAAGACGAAAATGATCTAAATGTTAATCCAAGGACATAAATGAACTTATTGGATGCACAACATTTGTTAAAAACCTTAATTTTACTAGAATAAGCCTAGGGAGAATGAAAATGACCTAAATGTTAATCCATTGACACAAACACACCTATTGGATGCACAAGATTGGTTAAAAACCCTAATTGGACAAGAATAAGCCTATGGAGGACGTAAATGACCTAAATGATAATCCAATGACACATATGAACTTATTGGATGCACAAGATTGGTTAAAAACCCTAATTGGACAAGAATAAGACTAGGGAGGACGAAAATGACCTAAATGTTAATCCAATGACACAAATCACTTTATTGGACTCACAAGATTGGTTAAAAACCCTAATTGGACTAGAATAAGCCTAAGGATGACGAAAATAACCTAAATGTTAATCCAATGACACAAATAAAATTATTGGATGCATAAGATTGGTTAAAAAACCTTAATTGGACAAGAATAAGACTAGGTAGGACGAAAATGACCTAAATATTAATCCAATGACACAAATGAACCTATTGGATGCACAAGATTGGTTAAAAACCATAATTGGACCAGAATAAGCCTAGGATGGACGAAAATGACCAATATGTTAATCCAATGACACAAAGGAACTAATTGGATGCACAAGATTGGCTAAAACCCTAATTGGACATGAATAAACTTAGGGAGAACGAAAATGACCTAAATTTTAATCCAATGACACATATGAACTTATTTGATGCACAAGATTCTTTAAAAACCCTAATTGGACTAGAATAAGCCTAGGGATGACGAAAATAACCTAAATGTTAATCCAATGACACAAATGAAGTTATTGGATGCACCAGATTGGTAAAAAAACCTTAATTGGACAAGAATAAGCCTAGGGAGGACGAAAATGACTTAAATGTTAATCATAAGACACAATTAAACCTATTGGATGCACAAGATTGGTTAATAACCCTAATTGGACAAAAGTAAGCCTAAGAAGGATGAAAATGACCTAAATTTTAATCCATTGACACAAACACACCTATTGGATGCACAAGATTGGTTAAAAACTCTAATTGGAGAAGAATAAGCCTAAGGAGGACGAAAATGATCTAAATGTTATTCCAATGACACAAATGAACTAATTGGATGCACAAGATTTTTTAAGAACCCTAATTGGACATGAATAAGCCTAGGATGGACGAAAATGACCTAAATGTTAATCCAATGACACAAAAGAACTAATTAGATGCACAAGATTGGTTAAAAACCCTAATCGGACTAGAATAAGCCTAGGGAGGACGAAAAATGACCTAAATGTTAATCCAATGACACAAATGACCTTATTGGACGCACAACATTGGTTAAAAACCCTAATTGGATAAGAATAAGACTAGGGAGGACGAAAATGACCTAAATGTTAATCCAATGACACAAATGAACCTATTGGATGCACAAGATTGGTTAAAAACCCTAATCGGACTAGAATAAGCCTAGGGAGGACGAAAAATGACCTAAATGTTAATCCAATGACACAAATGACCTTATTGGACGCACAACATTGGTTAAAAACCCTAATTGGACAAGAATAAGCCTAGGGAGGATGTAAATGACCCAAATGTTAATCCAACGACACAAATGAATATATTGGATGCACAAGATTGGTTAAAAACCCTAATTGGATAAGAATAAGACTAGGGAGGACGAAAATGACCTAAATGTTAATCCAATGACACAAATGACCTTATTGGACGCACAAGATTGGTTAAAAACCCTAATTGGACAAGAATAAGCCTAGGGAGGACGAAAAATGACCTAAATGTTAATCCAATGACACAAATGACCTTATTGGACGCACAAGATTGGTTAAAAACCCTAATTGGACAAGAATAAGCCTAGGGAGGACGAAAAATGACCTAAATGTTAATCCAATGACACAAATGAACCTATTGGATGCACAAGATTGGTTAAAACCTTTATTGGACAAGAATAAGCCTAGGGAGGGCGAAAATGACCGATCCAACGACACAAATGAATATATTGGATGCACAAGATTGGTTAAAAACCCTAATTGGATAAGAATAAGACTAGGGAGGACGAAAATGACCTAAATGTTAATCCAATGACACAAATGAACCTATTGGATGCACAAGATTGGTTAAAACCTTTATTGGACAAGAATAAGCCTAGGGAGGGCGAAAATGACCGAAATTTTAATCCAATGAAACAAACACACCTATTGGATGCACAAGATTGGTTAAAAACCCTAATTGAACTAGAATAAGCCTAGGAAGGACGAAAATGACCTAAATTTTAATCACATGACACAAACACACTTATTGGTTGCACAAGACTGGTTAAAAACCCTAATTGGACAAGAATAAGCCTAGGGAGGACGAAAAATGACCTAAATGTTAATCCAATGACACAAATGAACTTATTGATTGCACAAGATTGGTTAAAAACCCTAATTGGACAAGAATAAGTCTAGGGATGACGTAAATGACCCAAATGTTAATCCAATGACACAAATGAACTTATTGATTGCACAAGATTGGTTAAAAACCCTAATTGGACAAGAATAAGACTAGTGATGACGAAAATGACCTAAATATTAATCCAATGACACAAATGAACTTATTGGATGCACAACATTTGTTAAAAACCTTAATTTGAATAGAATAAGCCTAGGGAGAACGAAAATGACCAAAATGTTAATACATTGACAAAAACACACCTACTGGATGCACAAGATTAGTTAAAAACTCTAATTGGACAAGAATAAGCCTAGGGAGGACGTAAATGACCTAAATGATAATCCAATGACACATATGAACTTATTGGATGCACAAGATTGGTTAAAAGCCCTAATTGGACTAGAATAAGCCTAGGGATGACGAAAATAACCTAAATGTTAAAACAATGACACAAATGAACTTATTGGATGCATAAGATTGGTAAAAAAAACCTTAATTGAACAAGAATAAGACTAGGGAGGACGAAAATGACCTAAATGTTAATCCAATGACACAAATGAACTTATTGGATGCACAAGATTGGTTAAAAACCCTAATTGGTCAAGAATAAGTCTAGGGAGGACGAAAATGACCTAAATGTTAATCCAATGACACAAATGAACGTAATGGATGCACAAGATTGGTTAAAAACCCTAATTCGACCAGAAAAAGCCTAGGGAGGACGACAATGGCCTAAATCTTAATCCAATGACACAACTGACCTTATTGGACTCACAAGATTGGTTAAAAACCCTAATTGGACAAGAATAAGCCTAGGGAGGATGTAAATTACCCAAATGTTAATCCAACGACACAAATGAACATATTAGATGCACAAGATTGGTTAAAACCCCTAATTGGACAAGAATACGGCTAGGGAGGACAAAAATGACCTAAATGTTAATCCAATGACACAAATGAACTTATTGGATGCACAAGATAGGGTAAAAACCCTAATTGGATTAGAATAAGCCTAGAGAGAACGGAAAAGACCTATATATTCATTCAATGACACATATAAACTTATTGGATGCACAAGATTGGTTAAAAATCCTAATTGGACAAGAATACACCTAGGGAGGACGTAAATGACCTAAATGATAATCCAATGACACAAATGAACTTATTGGATGCACAAGATTGGTTAAAAACCCTAATTGGACAAGAATACGCCTAGGGAGGACGTAAATTACCTAAATGATAATCCAATGACACAAATGAACTTATTGGATGCACAAGATTGGCTAAAAACCCTAATTGGATTAGAATAAGCCTAAGCATGACGAAAATAACCTAAATGTTAATCCAATTACACAAATGAATTTATTGGATGTATAAGATTGGTTAAAAACCTTAATTGAACAAGAATAAGACTAGGGAGGACGAAAATGACCTACAAGTTAATCCAATGACACAAATGAACCGATTGGATGCACAAGGTTGGTTAAAAACCCTAATTGGACCAAAATAAGCCTAGGATGGACGAAAATGACCTATATGTTAATCCAATGACACAAATGAACTAATTAGATGCACAACATTGGTTAAGACTCTAATTGGAAGGGAATAAGCCTACCGAGGACGAAAATGTCCTAAATTTTAATCCAATGACACAAATCAACCTATTGGATGCACCAGATATGGTAAAAACCCTAATTATACTAGAATAAGCCTATGGAGGACGAAAATGACCTAAATTTTAATCCAATGACACATATAAACTTATTGGATGCACAAAATTGGTTAAAAACCCTAATTGGACTAGAATGAGCATAGGGATGACGAAAATAACCTAAATGTTAATCCAATGACACAAATGAACTTATTGGATGCACAAGATTAGTAAAAAACCTTAATTGGAAAAGAATAAGACTAGGGAGGAAGAAAATCACCTAAATGTTAATCATATGACACATATGAACCTATTGGGTGCACAAGATTGATTAATAACCCTAATTGGACAAGAGTAAGCCTAAGAAGGATGAAAATGACCTAAATGTTATTCCAATGACGCAAACACACCTATATGATGCACAAGATTGGTTAAAAACCTTAATTGGACTAGAGTAAGCATAGGAACGACAAAAATGACCTAAATGTTAATCCAATGACACAAACACACCTATTAAATGCACAAGATTCGTTAAAAACCCTAATTGAACTAGAATAAACCTAGGAAGGACAAAAATGACCTAAATTTTAATCCAATGACACAAACAAACCTATTGGATGCACAAGATTGGTTAAAAACCCTAATTGGACAAGAATAAGCCTAAGGAGGGCGAAAATGACCTAAATGTTATTCCAATGACACAAATGAAATAATTGGTTGCACAAGATTTTTTCAGAACCCTAATTGGTCAAGAATAAGCCTAGGATGGACGAAAATGACCTAAATGTTAATCCAATGACACAAATGAACTAATTAGATGCAAAAGATTGGTTAAAACCCTAATTGGACAAGAATAATCCTAGGTAGGACGAAAATGACATAAATGTCAATCCAATGACACAAATGAACCTATTGGATGCACAAGATAGGGTAAAAACCCTAATTGGACTAGAATAAGCCTAGGGAGGCAAAAATGACCTAAATTTTAATCCAATGACACAAATGAACTAATTGGATGCACAAGATTGGTTAAAAACACTAATTGGACAAGAATAAGCCTAAGGAGGACGAAAATGACCTAAATTTTAATCCAATGACTGAAAAACACCTATATGATGCACAAGATTGGTTAACAACCCTAGTTGGACTACAATAAGCCTAGGGAGGACAAAAATGACCTAAATGTTAATTCAATGACACAAACACACCTATTAAATGCACAAGATTGGTTAAAAACCCTAATTGAACTAGAATAAGCCTAGGAAGGACAAAAATGACCTTAATTTTAATCCAATGACACAAACACACCTATTGGATGCACAAGATTGGTTAAAAACACTAATTGGACAAGAATACGCCTAGGGAGGACCAAAATAACCTAAATGTTAATCCAATGACACAAATGAACCTATTGGATGCACAAGATAGGGTATAAACCCAAATTGGACTAGAATAAGCCTAGGGAGGACCAAAATTACCTAAATGTTAATCCAATGACACAAACGAACTAATTGGATGCACAAGATTGGTTTAATACCTTAATTGGACAAGAATAAGCCGAATGAGGAGGAAAATGACCTAAATGTTATATCAATCTCACAAATGAACTAATTGGATGCACAATATATTTTAAGAACTAATTGACCTAAATGTTAATCCAATGACACAAATGAACTAATTGGATGCACAAGATTGGTTAAAACCCTAATTGGACAAGAATAATCCTAGGTAGGACGAAAATGACCTAAATGATAATCCAACGACACAAACGAACCTATTGGATGCACAAGACAGGGTAAAAACCCTAATTGGACAAGAATAAGCCTAGGGGGGACGAAAATGACCTAAATATTAATCCAATGACACAAATGAACTAATTGGATGCACAAGATTGTTTAAAACCCTAATTGGACAAGAATAAGCCTAGGGAGAACGTAAATGACTCAAATGTTAATCCAATGACACAAATGAACTTATTGGATGCACAAGATTGGTGAAAAACCCTAATTGAACAAGAATAAGACTAGGGACGACGAAAATGACCTAAATGTTAATCCAATGACACAAATGAACCTATTGGATGCACAAGATTGGTTAAAAACGTTAATTTGACTAGAATAAGCCCATGGAGGACGAAAATGACCTAAATTTTAATCCAATGACACAAACGCACCTATTGGATGCAAAAGATTGGTTAAAAATCCTAATTGGACAAGAATAAGCCTAGGATGGACAAAAATGACCTAAATGTTAATCCAATGACACAAATGAACTAATTGGATGCACAAGATTGGTTAAAAACCCTAATTGGACAAGAATAAGCCTAGGGAGGACGAAAATGACCTAAATGTTAATCCAATGACACAAATGAACTAATTGGATGCACAAGATTGGTTAAAACCCTAATTGGCCAAGAATAATCCTAGGTAGGACGAAAATGACCTAAATGTTAATCCAACGACACAAAAGATCCTATTGCATGCACAAGATAGGGTAAAAACCCTTATTGGACAAGAATAATCCTAGGGGGGACGAAAATGACCTAAATATTAATCTAATGACACAAATGAACTAATTGGATGCACAAGATTGGTTAAAACCCTAATTGGACAAGAATAAGCCTAGGGAGGACGTAAATGACTCAAATGTTAAACCAATGACACAAATGAACTTATTGGATGCACAAGATTGGTTAAAAACCCTAATTGGACAAGAATAAGCCTAGGGAGGACGAAGATTACCTAAATGTTCATCCAATGACACAAATGAACTTATTGGATGCACAAGATAGGGTAAAAACCCTAATTGGACTAGAATAAGCCTAGGGAGGACGAAGATTACCTAAATGTTCATCCAATGACACAAATGAACTTATTGGATGCACAAGATAGGGTAAAAACCCTAATTGGACTAGAATAAGCCTAGGGAGGACGAAGATTACCTAAATGTTCATCCAATGACACAAATGAACTTATTGGATGCACAAGATTGGTTAAAAACCCTAATTGAACAAGAATAAGACTAGGGAGAACGAAAATGACCTAAATGTTAATCCATTGACACAAACACAGCTATTGGATGCACAAGTTTGGTTAAAAAACCTAATTGGACAAGAATAAGCCTAGGGAGGATGTAAATGACCTAAATGGTAATCCAATGACACATATGAACTTATTGGATGCACAAGATTGGTTAAAAACCCTAATTGGACAAGAATAAGCCTAGGGAGGACGTAAATTACCTAAATGATAATCCAATCATACAAATGAACCTATTGGATGCACAAGATTGGTTAAAAACCCTAATTGGACAAGAATAAGCCTAGGGAGGACGAAAATGACCTAAATGTTCATCCAATTACACAAATGAACTTATTGGATGCACAAGATTGGTTAAAAACCCTAATTGGACAAGAATAAGCCTAGGGAGGACGTAAATTACCTAAATGATAATGCAATGACACAAATGAACTTATTGGATGCACAAGATAGGGTAAAAACCCTAATTTCACTACAATAAGCCTAGAGAGGACGAAAATGTCCTAAATATTCATTCAACGACGCATATGAACTTATTGGATGCACAAGATTGGTTAAAAACCCTAATTGGACAAGAATACGCCTATGGAGGACGTAAATGACCTAAATGATAATCCAATCATACAAATGAACCTATTGGATGCACAAGATTGGTTAAAAAACCTAAGTGGACTAGAATAAGCCTAAGGATGACGAAAATAACCTAAATGTTAATCCAATGACACAAATGAACTTATTGGATGCATAAGATTGGTAAAAAAACCATAATTGGATAAGAATAAGGCTAGGGAGGACGAAAATGACCTAAATATTAATCCAATGCCACAAATGAACGTATTGGATACACAAGATTGGTTAAAAACGCTAATTTGACTAGAATAAACTTGGGGAGGAAGAAAATGACCTAAATTTTAACCCAATGACCCAAACGCACCTATTGGATGCACAAGATTGGTTAAAAACCCTAATTGGACAAGTATAAGCCTAGGGAGGACGAAAATGACCTAAATGATAATCCAATTACACAAATGACCTTATTGGACGTACAAGATTGGTTAAAAACCCTAATTGGACAAGAATAAGCCTATGGAGGACGTAAATGACCCAAATAATAATCCAATGACAGAAATAAATTTAGTGGACGCACAAGATTGGTTAAAAATCCTAATTGGACAAGAATAAGACTAGAGAGGACGAAAATGACCTAAAGGTTAATCCAATGACACAAATGAACCTATTGGATGCACAACATTTGTTAAAAACCTTAATTTGACTAAAATAAGGCTAGGGAGAACGAAAATGACCTAAATTTTAATCCATTGACACAAACACAGCTATTGGATGCACAAGATTGGTTAAAAACCCTAATTGGACAAGAATGCGCCTATGGAGGACGTAAATGACCTAAATGTTAATCCAATGACACATATGAACTTATTGGATGCACAAGATTGGTTAAAAACCCTAATTGGACAAGAATGCGCCTATGGAGGACGTAAATGACCTAAATGATAATCCAATGATACAAATGAACCTATTGGACGCACAAGATTGGTTAAAAAACCTAAGTGGACTAGAATAAGCCTAAGGATGACGAAAATAACCTAAATGTTAATCCAATGACACAAACACACCTATTGGATGCACAAGAATGGTTAAAAACCCTAATTGGACAAGTATAAGCCTAGGGAGGACGAAAATGACCTAAATGTTCGTCCAATGACACAAACACACCTATTGGATGCACAAGAATGGTTAAAAACCCTAATTGGACAAGTATAAGCCTAGGGAGGACGAAAATGACCTAAATGTTCATCCAATGACACAAACACACCTATTGGATGCACAAGAATGGTTAAAAACCCTAATTGGACAAGAATGCGCCTATGGAGGACGTAAATGACCTAAATGTTAATCCAATGACACAAATGAACCTATTGGATGCACAAGATTGGTTAAAAACGCTAATTTGACTAGAATAAACCTGGGGAGGACGAAAATGACCTAAATTTTAATCCAATGACACAAACACACCTATTGGATGCACAAGATTGGTTAAAAACCCTAATTGGACAAGTATAAGCCTACGGAGGACGAAAATGACCTAAATGATAATTCAATTACACAAATGACCTTATTGGACAAACAAGATTGGTTAAAAACCCTAATTGGACAAGAATAAGCCTAGGGAGGTCGTAAATGACCCAAATCATAATCCAATGACACAAATGAATTTAGTGGACGCACAAGATTGGTTAAAAACCCTAATTGGACAAGAATAAGACTAGGGAGGAAGAAATTGACCTAAATGTTAATCCAATGACACAAATTAACCTATTGGATGCACAACATTTGTTAAAAACCTTAATTTGACTAAAATAAGGCTAGGCAGAACGAAAATGACCTAAATGTTAATCCATTGATACAAACACACCTATTGGATGCACAACATTGGTTAAAAACCCTAATTGGACAAGTATAAGCCTAGGGAGGACGTAAATGACCTAAATGATAATCCAATGACACATATGAGCTTATTGGATGCACAAGATTGGTTATAAACCCTAATTGGACTAGATCAAGCCTAGGGAGGAAGAAAATAACCTAAATGTTAATCCAATGACACAAATGAACCTATTGGATGCACAAGATAGGGTATAAACCATAATTGGACTAGAATAAGCCTAGGGAGGACGCAAATTACCTAAATGTTAATCCAATGACACAAATGAACTAATTGGATGCACAAGATTGGTTTAATACCCTAATTGGACAAAAATAAGCCTAAGGAGGACGAAAATGACCTAAATGTTATTCCAATGAAACAAACGAACTAATTGGATGCACAATATTTTTTAAGAACCCTAATTGGACAAGAATAAGCCTAGGATGGACAAGAATGACCAAAATGTTAATCCAACGACACAAATGAACTAATTGGATGCACAAGATTAGTTAAAACCCTAATTGGACAAGAATAATACTAGGTAGTACGAAAATGACCTAAATGTTAATCCAACGACACAAACGAACCTATTGGATGCACAAGATAGGGTAAAAACCCTAACTGGACTAGAATAAGCCTAGGGAGGACGAATATGACCTAAATGTTAATGCAATGACACAAATGAATTAATTGGATGCACAAGATTGGTTACAAATGCTAATTGGACAAGAATAAGCCGAAGAAGGACGAAAATGACTTAAATGTTATTCCAATAACACAAATGAAGTTATTACATGCACAAGATTTGTTAAAAACGCTAATTTGACTAGAAAAAGCCTAGGGATGACGAAAATGACCTAAATGTTAATCCAATGACACAAACACACGTATTAAATGCACAAGATTCGTAAAAAAAATCCCTAATTGAACTAGAATAAGCCTAGGAACGACGAAAATGACCTAAATTTAAATCCAATGACACAAACACACCTATTTGATGCACAAGATTGGTTAAAAACCCTAATTGGACAAGAATAAGCCTAGGGAGGACGAAAATGACCTAAATGTTAATCCAATGACACAAATGACCTTATTGGACGCACAAGATTGGTTAAAACCCCTAATTGGACAAGAATAAGCCTATGGAGGACGTTAATTACCCATATGTTAATCCAACGACACAAATGAACTTATTGGATGCACAAGATTGGTTAAAACCCCTAATTGTACAAGAATACAACTTGGGAGGACGAAAATGACCTAAATGTTAATCCAATGATACAAATGAACTTATTGGATGCACAATATTTGTTAAAATTCGTTATTTGACTAGAATAAGCCTAGGGAGAACGAAATTGACCTAAATGTTAATCCAATGATAGAAAGACACCTATTGGATGCACAAGATTGGTTAAAAACCCTAATTGGACAAGAATAAGCCTAGGGAGGAAGTAAATGACCAAATGATAATTCACTGACACAAATGAACTTATTGAATGCACAAGATAGGGTAAAAACCCTAATTGGACTAGAATAAGCCTAGAGGGGACGAAAATGACCAAAATTTTCATTCAATGACACATATGAACTTATTTAATGCACAAGATTGGTTAAAAACCCTAATTGGACAAGAATACGCATAGGGAGGACGTAAATGACCTAAATGATAATCCAATGACACAAATAAACTTATTGGATGCACAAGATTAGTTAAAAACCCTAACTGGACTATAATAAGCCTAAGGATGACGAAAATAACCTAAATATTAATCCAATGACACAAATGAACTTATTGGATGCATAAGATTGGTAAAAAACCTTAATTGGACAAGAATAAGACTAGGGAGGACAAAAATGACGTAAATGTTAATCCAATGACACAAATGAACCGATTGGATGCACAAGATCGGTTCAAACCCTAATTGGACAAGAATTAGCCTAGGTGTTGGAAATTATGGCCTCTATTTGTTTAAAGAATATGAGAAATGTATTTAATAATTCTACAAGATTATTAATCAGATTAACAATGATCTGTTGCATAATTTATTCAGGAACAAAGATTCACAATTGCATGAATTATGAATATAAGAGTACATATACAGTGCTTATTCAAAAGATTAATCAAGACAGAAATTCACTAATACAAACATTCAAGAATAAGCATTCAATCAATATCAAAATAAAGAGAAAGGATAAGAAAATCATGCACCAGGATTTATACTGGTTCGGCTATCTATTTGATAGCCTACATCCAGTCCTGAAATCCAAACCAGATTTCAGTCTTTCCAATAGAATCGACTTGAGTACATTTTATAGATTGTCCAGCTCACACATGGCCTATCTATCCAACTCACTCGCTTCTATTACAATGCCACCTTATCCCTGGAGTTACTCGCCATACTCTCACGAGATCAAGATGAGACTTCTTCTTGATGAACACACGCACCAACAAAGATAGTCACCAGTTTACACTACTGGATTTCCAGAACTTTCTTTACAGATTGTTTTTACAGAAGAGATAAAAGAGGACAAATGATGATGACTCAATCACAATATGAATTTCACACAAAAAGGATTTGCCAAATAAGTATTTTGTGTGTGGTAACAATTATTTCTTTCAAAGTGTTTTTCCTAGTTTCTCTATTGTGAAAACATGTAATGAATAATTGTTTCAAGTGTAGTGTATTAGTTGTTAAGAAAAAGTGATTGAATCAGCTTATATATATTCAAAAAAACATCAGGACAATCGATTTCTCAATCGATTTTATAAAAGTTTTAAACCAGCTTAATCGATTGCCCAATCGATTTTCGCGTTTCTTGTTTTTCTTGAATCTTGAAACATATAAGCATGAATCGATTTGCCAATCGATTCTATTAATGCATAAATCAGAAACTGATACTAAGAGTATATCAGAATCGATTGAGTAATCGATTATAGGTGTTTTGTTCAAACAACGAGATCAAAACAATCGATTGCTCAGTCAACTCATATTCATAGTCATAATCGATTTGGCAATGAGCTGAATTCTTCCTGTAACTCAAACATTTAGTTCAATCGATTTGTAAATCGATTTGGCTGATCACAGTAACTCAGACATTTTCATGCAATCGATTTGCCAATCGACTTGACTGGTCATAGTGACTCCAATGTTTTAATTCAATCGATTTGCCAATCGATTTGGCTTGTTACAGTAGCTCAGCTGTTTTGGTTGAAATCGATGTGTCAATCGATTATGCACCATGTTTCTGATAAATGATTAACTTCAATCGATTACCTAATCGATTGCCACAAAACTTGCAGTTTAAGAAACTTAATTCAATTGATTGTCCAATCGATTTGGTTGATCACAGAACTCATTCCTGATGAAAAACTTTTTCACAATCGATTTGCCAATCGATTGATTCAGTAAGTGGTTGGTTCTGTGAATCACACAATCGATTACTCACTGGATGTCCCAATCAATTGTCCAATTGATTGGATTAAACCCATAACTCAGGTTTCACTAAAAGCCTTTAAGTAATCGATTTCCCAATCGATTTACTTATTAAAAACTTTTGTTCTGAGTCAGACAATCAATTGCCCAATTGATTACCTATTGACTTATCAGTTGATTGATTTACTTTCTTATTTTATGATTTCATTTTTACTTTGGCAAATACTTAAGTATGAAACCATAGTGATGAGTCTACTAAATAACTACTATAACTACTAATCACACTATACATAATTGTATCTTTCTCAAGCACATCCTCCAATTTTGGTTGATTCCTTGAGTTCCAAGCTTTTGTTCCAAGTGTATAGTGTTTGCTTGTTTTCCTGAAATGTTACTCAGTTCAACCTGTTAGATTTATCAAATGATACATGTACATTGTATGTTTGTTAATTATGTCAAAATCATGATCAAGAGGACTTATGTCTAACACTAGGGAGGACGAAAATGACCTAAATGTTAATCCAATGACACAAATGAACCTATTGGATGCACAAGATAGGGTAAAAAACCTAATTGGACTAGAATAAGCCTAGGGAGGACGAAAATGACCTAAATTTTAATCCAATGACACAAATGAACTAATTGGATGCACAAGATTGGTTAAAAACCCTAATTGGACAAGAATAAGCCTAGGAAGGACGAAAATGACCTAAATGTTAATCCAATGACACAAATGAACATATTGGATGCACAAGATAGGGTAAAAACCCTAATTGGACTAGAATAAGCCTAGGGAGGACGAAAATGACCTAAATTTTAATCCAATGACACAAATGAACTAATTGGATGCCAAAGATTGGTTAAAATCCCTAATTGGACAAGAGTAAGCCTAAGAAGGAGGAAAATGACCTAAATGTTATTCCAATGACACAAATGAACTTATTGGATGCACAAGATTGGTTAAAAACGCTAATTTGACTAGAATAAGCCAAGGGAGGACGAAAATGACCTAAATGTTAATCCAATGACACAAATGAACATATTGGATGCACAAGATAGGGTAAAAACCCTAATTGGACTAGAATAAGCCTAGGGAGGACGAAAATGACCTAAATGTTCATCCAATGACCCAAAAGAACTTATTGGATGCACAAGATTGGTTAAAAACGCTAATTTGACTAGAATAAGCCAAGGGAGGACGAAAATGACCTAAATGTTAATCCAATGACGCAAACACACCTATATGATACACAAGATTGGTTAAAAACCCTAATTGGACTAGAATAAGCCTAGTGAGGACGAAAATAACCTAAATTTCAATCCAATGACCCAAACACACATATTGGATGCACGAGATTGGTTAAAAACCCTAATTGGACACGAATAAGCCTAGGGATGACGAAAATGACCTAAATGTTATTCCAATGACACAAATGAACTAATTGGATGCACAAGATTGGTTAAAAACCCTAATTGGACACGAATAAGCCTAGGGATGACGAAAATGACCTAAATGTTAATCCAATGACACAAACATACCTATTAAATGTAAAAGATTGGTTAAAAACCCTAATTGAACTAGAATAAGCCTAGGAAGGACGAAAATGACCTAAATTTTAATCCAATTACACAAACACACCTATTGAATGCACAAGATTGGTTAAAAACCCTAATTGGACAAGAATAAGCCTAGGGACGACGAAAATGACCTAAATGTTCATCCAATGACACAAATGAACTAACTGGATGCACAAGATTGGTTAAAAACCCTAATTGGACAAGAATAAGCCTAGGGACGACGAAAATGACCTAAATGTTCATCCAATGACACAAATGAACTAATTGGATGCACAAGATTGGTTAAAAATCCTAATTGGATAAGAATAAGCATAAGGAGGACGAAAATGACCTAAATGTTATTCCAATGACACAAATGAACTTAATGGATTCACAAGATTGGTTAAAAACCCTAATTGGACAAGAATAAGCCTAGGGAGGACGAAAATGACCTAAATGTTAATCCAATGACACAAATGACCTTATTGGACTCACAAGATTGGTTAAAAACCTTAATTGCACAAGAATAAGCCTACAGAGGACGTAAATTACCCAAATGTTAATCCAACGACACAAATGAACATATTGGATGCACAAGATTGGTTAAATCCCCTAATTGGACAAGAATACGACTAGGGAGGACGTAAATGACCTAAATGTTAATCCAATGACTCATATGAACTTATTGGATGCACAAGATAGGTTAAAATCCTTAATTTGACTAGAATAAGCCTAGGGATGACGAGAATCACCTAAACGTTAATCCAATGACATAAACACACCTATTGGATGCACAAGATTGGTTAAAAACCCTAATAGGACAAGAATAAGACTTGGGAGGAAGTAAATGACCTAAATGATAATCCAATAAAACAAATGAACTTATTGGATGCACAAGATAGGGTAAAAACACTAATTGGACTTGAATAAGCCTAGAGAGAACGGAAATGACCTTTAGGTTAAAAACCCTAATTGGACAAGAATACGCCTAGGGAGGACGTAAATGAACTAAATGATAATCTAATGACACAAATGAACTTATTGGATACACAAGATTGGTTAAAAACCCTAATTGGACTAGAATAAGCCTAAGGATGACGAAAATAACCTAAATGTTAATCCAATGACACAAATGAATCTATTGGATGCACAAGATTGGTTAAAAACCCTAATTGGACTAGAATAAGCCTAAGGATGACGAAAATAACCTAAATGTTAATCCAATGACACAAATGAACTTATTGGATGCATAAGATTGGTAAAAAAAACCTTAATTGGACTAGAAAAAGACTAGGGAGGACGGAAAGTATCTAAATGTTAATCCAATGACACAAATGAATCTATTGGATGCACAAGATTGGTTAAAAACCCTAATTGATCCAGAATTAGCCTAGGATGGACGAAAATGACCTATATGTTAATCCAATGACACAAATGAACTAATGGGATGCACAAGATTGGTTAAAACCTTAATTGGACAAGAATAAGCTTAGGGAGGACGAAAATGACCT
>NC_021163.2:38472036-38474883 GCF_000331145.2 Cicer arietinum | reverse complement strand
TTGGACAAGAATAAGACTAGGGAGGTCGAAAATGACCTAAATGTTAATCATATGACACAAATGAACCTATATGATGCACAAGATTGGTTAATAACCCTAATTGGACAAGAGTAATCCTAAGAAGGACGAAAATGACCTAAATGTTATTCCAATGACACAAATGATCTTATTAGATGCACAAGATTGGTTAAAAACGCTAATTTGACTAGTAGAAGCCTAGGGAGGACGAAAATGACCTAAATGTTCATCCAATGACACAAATGATCTTATTAGATGCACAAGATTAGTTAAAAACGCTAATTTGACTAGTAGAAGCCTAGGGAGGACGAAAATGACCTAAATGTTCATCCAATGACACAAATGATCTTATTAGATGCACAAGATTAGTTAAAAACGCTAATTTGACTAGTAGAAGCCTAGGGAGGACGAAAATGACCTAAATGTTCATCCAATGACACAAATGATCTTATTAGATGCACAAGATTAGTTAAAAACGCTAATTTGACTAGTAGAAGCCTAGGGAGGACGAAAATGACCTAAATGTTCATCCAATGACACAAATGATCTTATTAGATGCACAAGATTAGTTAAAAACGCTAATTTGACTAGTAGAAGCCTAGGGAGGACGAAAATGACCTAAATGTTCATCCAATGACACAAATGAACTTATTGGATGCACAAGATTGGTTTAAAACCCTAATTGGACTAGAATAAGCCTGAGGATGACGAGAATAACCTAAATGTTAATCCAATGGGACAAACGTACCTATTGGATGCACAAGATAGGGTAAAAGTCCTAATTGGACTAGAATAAGCCTAGGGAGGACGAAAATGAACTAAATGTTAATCCAATGACACAAATGAACAAATTGGATGCACAAGATTGGTTAAAAATCCTAATTTGACAAGAATAAGCATAAGGAGGATGAAAATGACCTAAATGTTATTCCAATGACACAAATGAATTTATTGGATGCACAAGATTGGTTAAAAACGATAATTTGACTAGAATAAGCATAGGGAGGACGGAAATGACCTAAATTTTAATCCAATGACGCAAAGACACCTATATGATGCACAAGATTGGTTAAATACCCTAATTGGACTATGATAAGCCTAGGGAGGACGAAAATGACTTAAATGTTAATCCAATTACACAAACACACCTATTAAATGCACAAGATCGGTTAAAAACCCTAATTGAACTAGAATAAGCCAAGGAAGGATGAAAATGACCTAAATTTTAATCCAATGATACAAACACACCTATTGGATGCACAAGAATGGTTAAAACCCTAATTGGACAAGAATAAGCCTAGGGAGGACGAAAATGACCTAAATGTTAATCCAATGACACAAATGACGTTATTAGACTCACAAGATTGGGTAAAATCCCTAATTGGACAAGAATAAGACTAGGGAGGACAAAAATGACTTAAATGTTAATCCAATGACACAAATAAACTTATTGGATGCACATGATTTGTTAAAAACTTTAATTTGACTAGAATAAGCCTATGGAGAACGAAAATGACCTAAATGTTAGTCCAATGACATAAACACACCTATTGGATGCACAAGATTGGTTAAAAACCCTAATTGGACAAGAAAAAGCCTAGGGAGGACGTAAATGACCTAAATGATAAACCAATTACACAAATGAACTTATTGGATGCACAAGATTGGTTAAAAACCCTAATTGGACTAGAATAAGCCTAAGAATTACGAAAATAACCTAAATGTTAATCGAATTACACAAATGAACTTATTGGATGCATAAGATTGGTAAAAAAAATCCTTAATTGGACAAGAATAAGACTAGGGAGGACGAAAATGACCTAAATGTTAATCCAATGACACAAATGAACCTATTGGATGCACAAGATTGGTTAAAAACCCTAAAAGGACAAGAATAAGCCTAGGATGGACGAAAATGTACTAAATGTTAATCCAATGACACAAATGAACTAATTGGATGCACAAGATTGGTTAAAACCCTTATTGGATAAGAATAAGCCTAGGGAGGGCGAAAATGACCTAATCCAATGACACAAAGGAACCTATTGGATGCACCAGATAGGGTAAAAACCCTAATTGTACTAGAATAAGCCTAGGGAGGACGAAAATGACCTAAATGTTAATCCAATGACACAAACACACCTATTAAATGCACAAGATTGGTTAAAAACCCTAATTGAACTAGAATAAGCCTAGGAAGGACGAAAATGACCTAAATTTTAATCCAATGACACAAACACACTTATTGGATGCACAAGATTGGTTAAAAACCCTAATTGGACAACAATAAGCCTAGGGAGGACGAAAAATGACCTAAATGTTAATCCAATGACACAAATGACCTTATTGGACGCACAAGATTGGTTAAAATCCCTAATTGGACAAGAATAAGCCTAGGGAGGACGTAAATGACCCAAATGTTAATCCAATGACACAAATGAACTTATTGGATGCACAAGATTGGTTAAAAACCCTAATTGGACTAGAATAAGCCTAAGAATTACGAAAATAACCTAAATGTTAATCGAATTACACAAATGAACTTATTGGATGCATAAGATTGGTAAAAAAAATCCTTAATTGGACAAGAATAAGACTAGGGAGGACGAAAATGACCTAAATGTTAATCCAATGACACAAATGAACCTATTGGATGCACAAGATTGGTTAAAAACCCTAAAAGGACAAGAATAAGCCTAGGATGGACGAAAATGTACTAAATGTTAATCCAATGACACAAATGAACTAATTGGATGCACAAGATTGGTTAAAACCCTTATTGGATAAGAATAAGCCTAGGGAGGGCGAAAATGACCTAATCCAATGACA
>NC_021163.2:38465274-38466626 GCF_000331145.2 Cicer arietinum | reverse complement strand
GACGAAAATGACCTAAATGTTAATCCAATGACACAAATGAACCTATTGGATGCACAAGATTGGTTAAAAACCCTAAAAGGACAAGAATAAGCCTAGGATGGACGAAAATGTACTAAATGTTAATCCAATGACACAAATGAACTAATTGGATGCACAAGATTGGTTAAAACCCTTATTGGATAAGAATAAGCCTAGGGAGGGCGAAAATGACCTAATCCAATGACATAAAGGAACCTATTGGATGCACCAGATAGGGTAAAAACCCTAATTGTACTAGAATAAGCCTAGGGAGGACGAAAATGACCTAAATGTTAATCCAATGACACAAATGACCTTATTAGACTCACAAGATTGGGTAAAATCCCTAATTGGACAAGAATAAGACTAGGGAGGACAAAAATGACCTAAATGTTAATCCAATGACACAAATGAACTTATTGGATGCACATGATTTGTTAAAAACTTTAATTTGACTAGAATAAGCCTATGGAGTACGAAAATGACCTAAATGTTAGTCCAATGACATAAACACACCTATTGGATGCACAAGATTGGTTAAAAACCCTAATTGGACAAGAAAAAGCCTAGGGAGGACGTAAATGACCTAAATGATAAACCAATTACACAAATGAACTTATTGGATGCACAAGATTGGTTAAAAACCCTAATTGGACTAGAATAAGCCTAAGAATTACGAAAATAACCTAAATGTTAATCGAATTACACAAATGAACTTATTGGATGCATAAGATTGGTAAAAAAATCCTTAATTGGACAAGAATAAGACTAGGGAGGACGAAAATGACCTAAATGTTAATTCAATGACACAAATGAACCTATTGGATGCACAAGATTGGTTAAAAACCCTAAAAGGACAAGAATAAGCCTAGGATGGACGAAAATGTACTAAATGTTAATCCAATGACACAAATGAACTAATTGGATGCACAAGATTGGTTAAAACCCTTATTGGATAAGGATAAGCCTAGGGAGGGCGAAAATGACCTAATCCAATGACACAAAGGAACCTATTAGATGCACCAGATAGGGTAAAAACCCAAATTGTACTAGAATAAGCCTAGGGAGGACGAAAATGACCTAAATGTTAATCCAATGACACAAACACACCTATTAAATGCACAAGATTGGTTAAAAACCCTAATTGAACTAGTATAAGCCTAGGAAGGACGAAAATGACCTAAATTTTAATCCAATGACACAAACACACTTATTGGATGCACAAGATTGGTTAAAAACGCATATTGGACAACAATAATGATATTAAAACGGAATCACTATTTTGAATCACATCGATTGACAAGTCGATTGATATCAAATAGCTGAGCCACTGT
>NC_021163.2:38463785-38464774 GCF_000331145.2 Cicer arietinum | reverse complement strand
CAAGAATAAGCCTAGGATGGACGAAAATGACCTAAATGTTAATCCAATGAGACAAATGAACTATTTAGATGCACAAGATTGGTTAAAACCCTAATTGGACCAGAATAATCCTAGGTAGCATGAAAATGACATAAATGTTAATCCAATGACACAAATGAACCTATTGGATGCACAAGATAGGGTAAAAACCATAATTGGACTAGAATAAGCCTAAGGATGACGAAAATAACCTAAATGTTAATCCAATGACACAAATGAACTTATTGGATGCACCAGATAGATCAAAAAACCCTAATTGTACTAGAATAAGCCTATGGAGGACGAAAATGACCTAAATTTTAATCCAATGACACAAATGAACCTATTGGATGCACCAGATAGATCAAAAAACCCTAATTGTACTAGAATAAGCCTATGGAGGACGAAAATGACCTAAATTTTAATCCAATGACACAAATGAACCTATTGGATGCACCAGATAGATCAAAAAACCCTAATTGTACTAGAATAAGCCTATGGAGGACGAAAATGACCTAAATTTTAATCCAATGACACAAATGAACCTATTGGATGCACCAGATAGATCAAAAAACCCTAATTGTACTAGAATAAGCCTATGGAGGACGAAAATGACCTAAATTTTAATCCGGTGACACATATGAACTAATTGGATGCACAAGATTGGTTAAAAACCCAAATTTGACTAGAGTAAGCCTTGAGATGACGAAAATAACCTAAATTTTAATCCAATGACACAAATGAACTTATTGGATGCACAAGATTGGTAAAAAATTGGACAAGAATAAGACTAGGGAGGTCGAAAATGACCTAAATGTTAATCATATGACACAAATGAACCTGTATGATGCACAAGATTGGTTAATAACCCTAATTGGACAAGAGTAATCCTAAGAAGGACGAAAATGACCTAAATGTTATTCCAATGACACAAATGAACTTATTGGATGCACAAGATTGGTTAAAAACGC
>NC_021163.2:38462352-38463588 GCF_000331145.2 Cicer arietinum | reverse complement strand
AAAAATGACCTAAATTTTATTCCAATGACACAAACACACCTATTGGATGTACAAGATTGGTTAAAAACCCTAATTGGACAAGAATAAGCCTAGGGAGGACGAAAATGACCTAAATGATAATCCAATGACACATATGAACTTATTGGATGCACAAGATTCGTTAAAAACCCTAATTGCACAAGAATAAGCCTAGGGAGGACGAAAATGACCTAAATGATAATCCAATGACACATATGAACTTATTGGATGCACAAGATTCGTTAAAAACCCTAATTGCACAAGAATAAGCCTAGGGAGGACGAAAATGACCTAAATGATAATCCAATGACACATATGAACTTATTGGATGCACAAGATTCGTTAAAAACCCTAATTGCACAAGAATAAGCCTAGGGAGGACGAAAATGACCTAAATGATAATCCAATGACACATATGAACTTATTGGATGCACAAGATTCGTTAAAAACCCTAATTGCACAAGAATAAGCCTAGGGAGGACGAAAATGACCTAAATGATAATCCAATGACACATATGAACTTATTGGATGCACAAGATTCGTTAAAAACCCTAATTGCACAAGAATAAGCCTAGGGAGGACGAAAATGACCTAAATGATAATCCAATGACACATATGAACTTATTGGATGCACAAGATTCGTTAAAAACCCTAATTGCACAAGAATAAGCCTAGGGAGGACGAAAATGACCTAAATGATAATCCAATGACACATATGAACTTATTGGATGCACAAGATTCGTTAAAAACCCTAATTGCACAAGAATAAGCCTAGGGAGGACGAAAATGACCTAAATGATAATCCAATGACACATATGAACTTATTGGATGCACAAGATTCGTTAAAAACCCTAATTGCACAAGAATAAGCCTAGGGAGGACGAAAATGACCTAAATGATAATCCAATGACACATATGAACTTATTGGATGCACAAGATTCGTTAAAAACCCTAATTGCACAAGAATAAGCCTAGGGAGGACGAAAATGACCTAAATAACCCTAATTGGACAAGAATAAGACTAGGGAGGACAAAAATGACCTAAATGTTTATCCAATGACACAAATGAACTTATTGGATGCACATGATTTGTTAAAAACTTTAATTTGACTAGAATAAGCATAGGGAGAACGAAAATGACCTAAATGTTAGTCCAATGACATAAACACACCTATTGGATGCACAAGATTGGTTAAAAACCCTAATTGGACAAGAAAA
>NC_021163.2:38410495-38462134 GCF_000331145.2 Cicer arietinum | reverse complement strand
GACGAAAATGACCTAAATGTTAATCCAATGACACAAATGAACCTATTGGATGCACAAGATTGGTTAAAAACCCTAAAAGGACAAGAATAAGCCTAGGATGGACGAAAATGTACTAAATGTTAATCCAATGACACAAATGAACTAATTGGATGCACAAGATTGGTTAAAACCCTTATTGGATAAGAATAAGCCTAGGGAGGGCGAAAATGACCTAATCCAATGACACAAAGGAACCTATTGGATGCACCAGATAGGGTAAAAACCATAATTGTACTAGAATAAGCCTAGGGAGGAGGAAAATGACCTAAATGTTAATCCAATGACATAAACACACCTATTAAATGCACAAGATTGGTTAAAAACCCTAATTGAACTAGAATAAGCCTAGGAAGGACGAAAATGACCTAAATTTTAATCCAATGACACAAATGACCTTATTGGACGCACAAGATTGGTTAAAATCCCTAATTGGACAAGAATAAGCCTAGGATGGACGAAAATGACCTAAATGTTCGTCCAATAACACAAATGAACCTATTGGATGCACAAGATTGGTTAAAACCCTAATTGGACCAGAATAATCCTAGGTAGGATGAAAATGACATAAATGTTAATCCAATAACACAAATGAACCTATTGGATGCACAAGATTGGTTAAAACCCTAATTGGACCAGAATAATCCTAGGTAGGATGAAAATGACATAAATGTTAATCCAATAACACAAATGAACCTATTGGATGCACAAGATTGGTTAAAACCCTAATTGGACCAGAATAATCCTAGGTAGGATGAAAATGACATAAATGTTAATCCAATAACACAAATGAACCTATTGGATGCACAAGATTGGTTAAAACCCTAATTGGACCAGAATAATCCTAGGTAGGATGAAAATGACATAAATGTTAATCCAATAACACAAATGAACCTATTGGATGCACAAGATTGGTTAAAACCCTAATTGGACCAGAATAATCCTAGGTAGGATGAAAATGACATAAATGTTAATCCAATAACACAAATGAACCTATTGGATGCACAAGATAGGGTAAAAACTCTAATTGGACTAGAATAAGCCTAGGGAGGACGAAAATGACCTAAATGTTAATCCAATGACACAAATGAACTTATTGGACGCACAAGATTGGTTAAACACCCTAATTGGACCAGAATAAGACTAGGGAGGACGTAAATGACCCAAATGTTAATCCAATGACACAAATGAACATATTGGATGCACAGGATTGGCGAAAACCCCTAATTGGACAAGAATAAGACTAGGGAGGACAAAAATGACCCAAATGTTAATCCAATGACACAAATTAACTTATTGGATGCACATGATTTGATAAAAACCATAATTTGACTAGAATAAGCCTAGGGAGAACGAAAATGACCTTAATGTTAGTCCAATGACATAAACGCACCTATTGGATGCACAAGATTGGTTAAAAACTCTAATTGGACAAGAATAAGCCTAGGGAGGACGAAAATGACCTAAATGTTCATCCAATGACACAAATGAACTTATTGGATGCACATGATTTGATAAAAACCATAATTTGACTAGAATAAGCCTAGGGAGAACGAAAATGACCTTAATGTTAGTCCAATGACATAAACGCACCTATTGGATGCACAAGATTGGTTAAAAACCCTAATTGGACAAGAATACGCCTAGGGAGGACATAAACGACCTAAATGATAATTCAATGACACAAATGAACTTATTGGATGCACAAGATAGGGTAAAAACCCTAATTGGACTAGAATAAGCCTAGGGAGGACGAAAATGACCTAAATGTTAATCCAATGACACAAATGAACTTATTGGATGCACAAGATAGGGTAAAAACCCTAATTGGACTAGAATAAGCCTAGGGAGGACGAAAATGACCTAAATGTTAATCCAATGACACAAATGAACTTATTGGATGCACAAGATAGGGTAAAAACCCTAATTGGACTAGAATAAGCCTAGGGAGGACGAAAATGACCTAAATGTTAATCCAATGACACAAATGAACTTATTGGATGCACAAGATAGGGTAAAAACCCTAATTGGACTAGAATAAGCCTAGGGAGGACGAAAATGACCTAAATGTTAATCCAATGACACAAATGACCTTATTGGACGCACAAGATTGGTTCAAATCCCTATTTGGACAAAAATAAGCCTAGGGAGGACGAAAATGACCCAAATGTTAATCCAATGACACAAATGAACTTATTGGATGCACAACATTTGTTAAAAACCTTAATTTGACTAGAATAAGCCTAGGGAGGACGGATATGACCTAAATGTTCATCCTATGACACAAATGAACTTATTGGATGCACAACATTTGTTAAAAACCTTAATTTGACTAGAATAAGCCTAGGGAGGACGGATATGACCTAAATGTTCATCCTATGACACAAATGAACTTATTGGATGCACAAGATTGGTTAAAAACTCTAATTGGACAAGAATAAGCATAGGGAGGACGTAAATCACCTTAATGATAATCCAATGACACATATGAACTTATTGGATGCACAAGAATGGTTAAAAGCCCTAATTGGACTAGAATAAGCCTAGGGATGACGAAAATAACCTAAATGTTAATCCAGTGAAACAAATGAACTTATTGGATGCACAAGATTGGTTAAAAACTCTAATTGGACAAGAATAAGACTAGGGAGGACGAAAATGACCTAAATGTTAATCCAATGACACAAATGAACCTAATGGATGCACAAGATTAGTTAAAAACTCTAATTGGACCAAAATAAGCATAGGGAGGACGAAAATGACCTAAATGTTAATCCAATGACACAAATGACCTTAGTGGACTCACAAGATTGGTTAAAAACCCTAATTGGAGAAGAATAAGCCTAGGGAGGACGTAAATTACCCAAATGTTAATCCAACGACACAAATGAACATATTGGATGCACAAGATAGGGGAAAAACCCTAATTGGACTAGAATAAGCCTAGGGAGGACGAAAATATCCGACATGTTAATCCAATTACACAAATGAACTTATTGCATGCACAAGATTGGTTAAAACCCCTAATTGGACAAGAATACGACTAGGGAGGACAAAAATGACCTAAATGTTAATCCAATGACACAAATGAACTTATTGGATGCACATGATTTGTTCAAAACCTTAATTTGACTAGAATAAGCCTAGGGAAAACGAAAATGACCTAAATGTTAGACCATTGACATAAACGCACCTATTGGATGCACAAGATTGGTTAAAAACCCTAATTGGACAAGAATAAGCCTAAGGAGGACGTAAATGACCTAAATGATAATCCAATGACACAAATGAACTTATTGGATGCACAAGATAGGGTAAAAACCCTAATTGGACTAGAATAAGCCTAGAGAGAACGGAAACGACCTATATATTCATTCAATGACACATATGAACTTATTGGATGCACAAGATAGCTTAAAAACCCTAATTGGACAAGAATACGCCTAGGGAGGACGTAAATGACCTAAATGATAATCCAATGACACAAATGAACTTATTGGATGCACAAGATTAGTTAAAAACCCTAATTGTACTAGAATAAGCCTAAGGAAGACGAAAATAACCTAAATGTTAATCCAATGACACAAATGAACTTATTGGATGCATAAGATTGGTTAAAAAACCTTAATTGGACAAGAATAAGACTAGGGAGGACGAAATTGACCTAAATGTTAATCCAATGACACAGATGAATCTATTGGATGCACAAGATTGGTTAAAAATCCTAATTGGACCAGAATAAGCCTAGGATGGACGAAAATGACCTATATGTTATTCCAATGACACAAATGAACAAATTGGATGCACAAGATTGGTTAAAACCCTAATTGGACAAGAATAAGCCTAGGGAGGACGAAAATGACCCAAATGTTAATCCAATGACACAAATGAAGTTATTGGATGCACAAGATTGGTTAAAACCCTAATTGGACAAGAATAAGCCTAGGGAGGACGAAAATGACCTAAATTTTAATCCAATGACCCAAATGAACCTATTGGATGCACAAGATAGGGTAAAAACCCTAATTGTACTAGAATAAGCCTATGGACGACGAAAATGACCTAAATTTTAATCCAATAACAAATATGAACTTATTGGATGCACAAGATTGGTTAAAAACCCTAATTGGACTAGAATAAGCCTAGGGAGGACGAAAATGACCTAAATGTTACTCCAATGACACAAATGAAGTTATTGGATGCACAAGATTGGTTAAAAACCCTAATTGGACTAGAATAAGCCTAGGGATGACGAAAATAACCTAAATGTTAATCCAATGACACAAATGAAGTTATTGGATGCACAAGATTGGTAAAAAACCTTAATTGGACAAGATTAAGACTAGGGAGGAAGAAAATGACCTAATTGTTAATCATATGACACAAATGAACCTATTGGATGCACAAGATCGGTTAATAACCCTAATTGGACAAGAGTAAGCCTAAGAAGGACGAAAATGACCTAAATGTTATTCCAATGACACAAATGAACTTATTGGATGCACAAGATTGGTTAAAAACGCTAATTTGACTAGAATAAGCCTAGGGAGGACGAAAATGACCTAAATGTTAATCCCATGACACAAATGACCTTATTGGACTCACAAGATTGGTTAAAAACCCTAATTGGACAAGAATAAGCCTAGGTATGACGTAAATTACCCAAATGTTAATCCAACGACACAAATGAACTTATTGGAAGCACAAGATTGGTTAAAACCCCTAATTGGACAAAAATACGACAAGGGATGACAAAAACGACCTAAATGTTAATCCAATGACACAAATGAACTTATTCGATGCACAAGATTTGTTAAAAACCTTAATTTGACTAGAATAAGTCTAGGGAGAACGAAAATGACCTAAATGTTTATCCAATGACATATACACACCTATTGGATGCACAAGATTGGTTAAAAACCCTAATTGGACAAGAAAAGGCCTAGGGAGGACGTAAATGACCTAAATGTTAATCCAATGACACAAATGAACCTACTGGATGCACAAGATTGGTTAAAAACCCTAATTGGACCAGAATAAGCCTAGGATGGACGAAAATGACCTAAATGTTTATCCAATGACACAAATGAACTAATTGGATGCACAAGATTGGTTAAAACCCTTATTGGATAAGAATAAGCCTAGGGAGGGCGAAAATGACCTAATCCAATGACACAAAGGAACCAATTGGATGCACCAGATAGGGTAAAAACCCTAATTGTACTATAATAAACCTAGGGAGGACGAAAATGACCTAAATGTTAATCCAATGACACAAACACACCTATTGGATGCACAAGATTGGTGAAAAACCCTAATTGGACAAGAATAAGCCTAGGGAGGACGAAAATGACCTAAATGTTCATCCAATGACACAAACACACCTATTGGATGCACAAGATTGGTGAAAAACCCTAATTGGACAAGAATAAGCCTAGGGAGGACGAAAATGACCTAAATGTTAATCCAATGACACAAACACACCTTTTAAATTCACAAGATTGGTTAAAAACCCTAATTGAACTAGAATAAGCATAGGAAGGACGAAATGACCTAAATTTTAATCCAATGACACAAACACACTTATTGGATGCACAAGATTGATTAAAAACCCTAATTGAACAACAATAAGCCTAGGGAGGACGAAAAATGACCTAAATGTTAATCCAATGACACAAATGACCTTATTGGACGCACAAGATTGGTTAAAATCCCTAATTGGACCAGAATAAGCCTAGGGAGGACGTAAATGACCCAAATGTAAATCCAATGACACAAATGAACTTATTGGGTGCACAAGATTGGTTAAAAACCCTAATTGGACAAGAATAAGCCTAGGGAGGACGAAAATGACCTAAATGTTAATCCAATGACACAAATGAACTTATTGGGTGCACAAGATTGGTTAAAAACCCTAATTGGACTAGAATAAGCCTAGGGATGACGAAAATAACCTAAATGTTAATCCAATGACACAAATGAACTTATTGGGTGCACAAGATTGGTTAAAAACCCTAATTGGACTAGAATAAGCCTAGGGATGACGAAAATAACCTAAATGTTAATCCAATGACACAAATGAACTTATTGGGTGCACAAGAATGGTTAAAAGCCCTAATTGGACTAGAATAAGCCTAGGGATGACGAAAATAACCTAAATGTTAATCCAATGACACAAATGACTTATTGGATGCATAAGATTGGTAAAAAAAACCTTAATTGGACAACAATAAGACTTGGGATGACGAAAATGACCTAAATGTTAATCCAATGACACAAATGAACCTAATGGATGCACAAGATTGGTTAAAAACCCTAATTGGACCAGAATAAGCCTAGGGAGGACGAAAATGACCTAAATATTAATCCAATGACACAAACGACCTTATTGGACTCACAAGATTGGTTAAAAACCCTAATTGGACAAGAATAAGCCTAGGGAGGACGTAAATTACCCAAATGTTAATCCAACGACACAAATGAACTTATGGGATTCACAAGATTGGTTAAAAACTCTAATTGGACAAGAATAGTAAATGACCTAAATGATAATCCAATGACACAAATGAACTAATTGGATGCACAAGATTGATTAAAAACCCTAATTGGACTAGAATAAGCCTAGGGAGGACGTAAATTACCCAAATGTTAATCCAACGACACAAATGAACTTATGGGATTCACAAGATTGGTTAAAAACCCTAATTGGACAAGAATAAGCCTAGGGAGGACGTAAATTACCCAAATGTTAATCCAACGACACAAATGAACATATTGGATGCACAGGATTGGTGAAAACCCCTAATTGGAAAAGAATACAACTAGGGAGGACAAAAATGACCCAAATGTTAATCCAATGACACAAATGAACTTATTGGATGCACATGATTTGTTAAAACCCGTAATTTGACTAGAATAAGCCTAGGGAGAACGAAAATGACCTTAATGTTAGTCCAATGACATAAACGCACCTATTGGATGCACAAGATTGGTTAAAAACCCTAATTGGACAAGAATAAGCCTAGGAAGGACGACAATGACCTAAATTTTAATCCAATGACACAAATGAACTAATTAGATGCACAAGATTGGTTAAAACCCTAATTGGACAAGAATAATCCTAGGTAGGACGAAAATGACATAAATGTTAATCCAATGACACAAATGAACCTATTGGATGCCCAAGATAGGGTAAAAACCCAAATTGGACAAGAATAAGCCTAGGGAGGACGAAAATGACCTAAATGTTATTCCAATGACACAAATGAACTTATTGGATGCACAAGATTGGTTAAAAACGCCAATTTTACTAGAATAAGCCTAGAGAGGACGAAAATGACCTAAATTTTAATCCAATGACGCAAACACACCGATATGATGCACAAGATTGGTTAAAAACCCTAATTGGACTAGAACAAACCTAGGGAGGACGAAAATGACCTAAATGTTCGTCCAATGACACAAATGAACTTATTGGATGCAGGAGGACGAAAATGACCTAAATGTTCGTCCAATGACACAAATGAACTTATTGGATGCAGGAGGACGAAAATGACCTAAATGTTCGTCCAATGACACAAATGAACTTATTGGATGCAGGAGGACGAAAATGACCTAAATGTTCGTCCAATGACACAAATGAACTTATTGGATGCAGGAGGACGAAAATGACCTAAATGTTCGTCCAATGACACAAATGAACTTATTGGATGCAGGAGGACGAAAATGACCTAAATGTTATTCCAATGACACAAAAGAACTTATTGGATGCACAAGATTGGTTAAAAACCGTAATTGGACCAGAATAAGCCTAGGATGGACGAAAATGACCTATATGTTAATCCAATGACACAAATGAACTAATTGGATGCACAGGATTGGTTAAAACCCTAATTGGACAAGAATAAGCCTAGGGAGGACGAAAATTACCTAAATTTTAATCCAATGACACAAATGAACCTATTGGATGCACCAGATAGGGTAAAAACCCTAATTGTTTTAGAATAAGCCTATGGAGGACGAAAATGACCTAAATTTTAATCCAATGACACAAATGAACTTATTAGATGCACAGGATTGGTAAAAAACCTTAATTGGTCAAGAATAAGACTAGGGAGGACGAAAATGACCTAAATGTTAATCCAATGACACAAATGAACTTATTAGATGCACAGGATTGGTAAAAAACCTTAATTGGTCAAGAATAAGACTAGGGAGGACGAAAATGACCTAAATGATAATCATATGACACAAATGAACCTATTGGATGTACAAGATTGGTTAATAACCCTAATTGGACAAGAGTAAGCCTAAGAAGGACGAAAATGACCTCAATGTTATTCTAACGACATAAATGAACTTATTGGATGCACAAGATTGGTTAAAAACGCTAATTTGACTAGAATAAGCCTAGGGAGGACGAAAATCACCTAAATTTTAATCCAATGACGCAAACACACCTATATGATGCACAAGATTGGTTAAAAACCCTAATTGGACTCGACTTAGCCTAGGGAGGACGAAAATGACCTAAATGTTAATCCAATGACAGAAACACACCTATTAAATGCACAAGGTTGCTTAAAAACCCTAATAGAACTAGAATAAGCCAAGGAAGGACGAAAATGACCTAAATTTTAATCCAATGACACAAACAAACCTATTGGATGCACAAGATTGGTTAAAAACCCTAATTGGAAAAGAATAAGCCTAAAGAGGATGAAAATGACCTAAATGTTATTCCAATGACACAAATGAACTAATTGGATGCACAAGATTTTTTAAGAACCCTAATTGGACAAGAATAAGCCTAAGTAGCACGAAAATGACATAAATGTTAATCCAATGACACAAATGAACTTATTGGATGCACAAGATTGGTTAAAAACCCTAATTGGAAAAGAATAAGCCTAAAGAGGATGAAAATGACCTAAATGTTATTCCAATGACACAAATGAACTAATTGGATGCACAAGATTTTTTAAGAACCCTAATTGGACAAGAATAAGCCTAGAATGGACGAAAATGACTTAAATGTTAACCCAATGACACAAATGAACTAATTAGATGCACAAGATTGGTTAAAACCCTAATTGGACAAGAATAATCCTAAGTAGGACGAAAATGACATAAATGTTAATCCAATGACACAAATGAACCTACTGGATGCCCAAGATTGGGTAAAAACCCTAATTGGACTAGAATAAGCCTAGGGAGGACGAAAATGACCTAAATGTTAATCCAATGACACAAATGAACAAATTGGATGCACAAGATTGCTTAAAAATCCTAATTGGACAAGAATAAGCCTAAGGAGGACGAAAATGACCTAAGTGTTATTCCAATGACACAAATGAACTTATTGGATGCACAAGATTGGTTAAAAACGCCAATTTTACTAGAATAAGCCTAGGCAGGACGAAAATGACCTAAATTTTAATCCAATGACCCAAACACACCTATATGATGCACAAGATTGGTTAAATACCCTAATTGGACTAGAATAAACCTAGGGAGAACGAAAATGACCTAAATGTTAATCCAATGACCCAAACACACCTATTTGATGCACAAGATTGGTTAAATACCCTAATTGGACTAGAATAAACCTAGGGAGAACGAAAATGACCTAAATGTTAATCCAATGACCCAAACACACCTATTTGATGCACAAGATTGGTTAAAAACCCTAATTGAACTAGAATAAGCCTACGAAGGACCAAAATGACCTAAATTTTAATCCAATGACACAAACACACCTATTGGATGCACAAGATTGGTTAAATACCCTAATTGGACTAGAATAAGCCTAAGGATGACGAAAATAACCTAAATGTTAATCCAATGACCCAAACACACCTATTTGATGCACAAGATTGGTTAAATACCCTAATTGGACTAGAATAAGCCTAAGGATGACGAAAATAACCTAAATGTTAATCCAATGACCCAAACACACCTATTGGATGCACAAGATTGGTTAAAAACCCTAATGGGACAAGAATAAGCCTAGGGAGGACGAAAATGGCCTAAATGTTAATCCAATGACATAGATGACCTTATTGGACTCATAAGATTGGTTAAAAACCCTAATTGGACAAGAATAAGCCTATGTAGGACGTAAATTACCCAAATGTTAACCCAACGACACAAATGAACTTATTGGATGCACAAGATTGGTTAAAACCCCTAATTGGGTAAGAATACGACAAGGGAGGACAAAAATGACCTAAATGTTAATCCAATGACACAAATAAACTTATTGGATGCACAAGATTTGTTAAAAACCCTAATTTGACTAGAATAAGCCTAGGGAGAACGAAAATGACCTAAATGTTAATCCAATGACATAAGCACACCTATTGGATGCACAAGATTGGTTAAAAACCTTAATTGGACAAGAAAAAGCCTAGGGAGGACGTAAATGACCTATATGATAATCCAATTACACAAATGAACTTATTGGATGCACAAGATAGGGTAAAAACCCTAATTGGACTAGAATAAGCCTAGAGAGGACGGAAATGAACTATATATTCATTCAATGACACATATAAACTTATTGGATGCACAAGATTGGTTAAAAGCACTAACTGGACAAGAATACGCCTAGGGAGGACGTAAAAAACCTAAATGATAATCCAATGACACAAATGAACTTATTGGATGCACAAGATTGGTAAAAAAAACCGTAATTGGACAAGAATAAGACTACGGAGGACGAAAATGACCTAAATGTTAATCCAATGACCCAAATAAACCTATTGGATGCACAAGATTGGTTAAGAACCCTAATTGGACCAGAATAAGCCTAGGATGGACGAAAATGACATAAATGTTAATCCAATGACACAAATGAACTAATTGGATGCACAATATTGGTTAAAACCCTTATTGGACAAGAATAAGCCTAGGGAGGGCGAAAATGACCTAAATTTTAATCCAATGACTCAAAGTTACCTATTGGATGCACTAGATAGGGTAAAAACCCTAATTGTACTAGAATAAGCCTAGGGAGGACGAAAATGACCAAAATGTTAATCCAATGACACGAACACACCTATTAAATGCACAAGATTGGTTAAACACCCTAATTGAACTAGAATAAGCCTAGGAAGGACGAAAATGACCTAAATTTTAATCCAATGACACAAACACACTTATTGGATGCACAAGATTGGTTAAAAACCCTAATTGGACAAGAATAAGGCTAAGGAGGACGAAAAATGACCTAAATGTTAATCCAAAGACACAAATGACCTTATTGGACGCACAAGATTGGTTAAAAACCCTAATTGGACAAGAATAAGCCTAGGGAGGACGTAAATGACCCAAATGTTAATCCAATGACACAAATGAACTTATTGGATGCACTAGATTGGTTAAAAACCCTAATTGGACAAGAATAAGCCTATGGAGGATGAAAATGACCTAAATGATAATCCAATGACACAAATGAACTTAATGGATGCACAAGATTGGTTAAAAACCCTAATTGGACTAGAATAAGCCTAGGGATGACGAAAATAACCTAAATGTTAATCCAATGACACAAATGAACTTTTTGGATGCATAAGATTGGTAAAAAACCTTAATTGGACAACAATAAGACCTGGAAGGACGAAAATGAGCTAAATGTTAATCCAATGACACAAATGAACCTATTGGATGCACAAGATTGGTTAAAAACCCTAGTTGGACAAGAATAAATCTATGGAGGACGAAAATGACCTAAATGATCATCCAATGACACAAATGAACTTAATGGATGCACAAGATTGGTTAAACACCCTAATTGGACAAGAATAAGCCTAGAGATGCGAAAATGACCTAAATTTTCATCCAATGACACAAATGAACTTAATGGATGCACAAGATTGGTTAAACACCCTAATTGGACAAGAATAAGCCTAGAGATGCGAAAATGACCTAAATTTTAATCCAATGACACAAATGAACCTATTGGATGCACAAGATTGGTTAAAAACCCTAATTGGACCAGAATAAGCCTAGGATGGACGAAAGTGACCTATATGTTAATCCAATGACACAAATGAACAAATTGGATGCACAGGATTGTTTAAAACCCTAATTGGACAAGAATAAGCCTAGGGAGGACGAAAATTACCTAAATTTTAATCCAATGACACAAATGAACCGATTGGATGCACCAGATAGGGTAAAAACCCTAATTGTACTAGAATAAGCCTATGGAGGACGAAAATGACCTAAATTGTAATCCAATGACACATATGAACTTATTGGATGCCCAAGATTGGTTAAAACCCTAATTGGACTAGAATAAGCCTAGGGATGACGAAAATAACCTAAATGTTAATCCAATGACACAAATGAATTTATTGGATGCACAGGATTGGTAAAAAACCTTAATTGGACAAGAATAAGACTAGGGAGGACAAAAATGACCTAAATGATAATCATATGACACAAATGAACCTATTGGTTGCACAAGATTGGTTAATAACCCTAATTGGACAAGAGTAAGCCTAAGAAGGACGAAAATGACCTCAATGTTATTCCAACGACATAAATGAACTTATTGGATGCACAAGATTGGTTAAAAACGCTTATTTGACTAGAATAAGCCTAGGGAGGACGAAAATCACCTAAATTTTGATCCAATGACGCAAACACACCAATATGATGCACAAGATTGGTTAAAAATCCTAATTGGACTAGAATAAGCCTATGGAGGACGAAAATGACCTAAATGTTAATCCAATGACACAAACACACCTATTAAATGCACAAGATTGGTTAAAAACCCTAATTGAACTAGAATAAGCCTAGGAAGGACGAAAATGACCTAAATTTTAATCTAATGACACAAACACACCTATTGGATGCACAAGATTGGTTAAAAACCCTAATTGGAAAAGAATAAGCCTAAGGAGGACGAAAATGACCTAAATGTTATTCCAATGACACAAATGAACTAATTGGATGCACAAGAATTTTTAAGAACCCTAATTGGACAAGAATAAGCCTAGGATGGACGAAAATGACCTAAATGTTAATCCAATGACACAGATGAACTAATTTGATGCACACGATTTGTTAAAACCCTAATTGGCCAAGAATAATCCTAGGTAGGACAAAAATGACCTAAATGTTAATCCAATGACACAAATGAACCTATTAGATGTACAAGATAGGGTAAAAAGCCTAATTGGACTAGAATAAGCCTAGGGAGGACGAAAATGACCTAAATGTTAATCCAATGACACAAACACACCTATTGGATGCACAAGATTGGTTAAAAACCCTAATTGAACTAGAATAAGCCTAGGAAGGACGAAAATGACCTAAATTTTAATCCAATGACACAAACACACCTATTGGATGCACAAGATTGGTTAAAAACCCTAATTGGACAAGAATTAGCCTAAGGAGGACGAAAATGACCTAAATGTAATTCCAATGACACAAAAGAACTTATTGGATGCACAAGATTGGTTAAAAACGCCAATTTGACTAGAATAAGCTTTGGGAGGACGAAAATGACCTAAATTTTAATCCAATGACGCAAACACACCTATATGATGCACAAGATTGGTTAAATACCCTAATTGGACTAGAATAAACCTAGGGAGGACGAAAATGACCTAAATGTGAATCCAATGACACAAACACACCTATTGGATGCACAAGATTGGTTAAAAACCCTAATTGAACTAGAATAAGCCTAGGAAGGACGAAAATGACCTAAATTTTAATCCAATGACACAAACACACCTATTGGATGCACAAGATTGGTTAAAATCCCTAATGGGACAAGAATAAGCTTAGGGAGGACGAAAATGACCTAAATGTTAATCCAATGACACAAATGACCTTATTGGACTCACAAGATTGGTTAAAAACCCTAATTGGACAAGAATAAGCATAGCTAGGACGTAAATTACCCAAATGTTAATCCAACGACACAAATGAACTTATTGGATGCACAAGATTGGTTAAAAACCCTAATTGGACAAGAATAAGCATAGCTAGGACGTAAATTACCCAAATGTTAATCCAACGACACAAATGAACTTATTGGATGCACAAGATTGGTTAAAACCCCTAATTGGACAAGAATGCGACAAGGGAGGACAAAAATGGCGTAAATGTTAATCCAATGACACAAATGAACGTATTGGATGCACAAGATTTGTTAAAAACTTTAATTTGACTAGAATAAGCCTAGTGTCAAAAATCGACGGAACTACGACATAACAATCGTTCTAAAAATCAAAGGGACTACGATATAAAGAAACCACCTTTCACTCACCTTTTTCTCCAACAAATTGAAATCATGCAACCATTTATTTTTCTACTTTTCTTGAATTTGAACAAAGGAAATGAGAAGATGGAGAAAGAGGCTGAAACATCAAGATGGAACAGAGAGAGGGCCGAGAGATTGAGGAAAAGAAAAGACGAAGGAAAGATAATGAAGATGACTTGTGAAAGGATAAAACTTGATGATAAATTGATTAGAGTTTATACCCATTAAAGAAGAAGTTTAAGAAACATGTTATGAGTCTTTAGAACCTCTAATAGAGCGGGTAATATAGAAAACTTCAACTTAAAACCCCTCTTAGAGTGTGTTTAGCTTTGTTAATTTTTGAGCGTAACTGATTTTACAATGTTTCTGATTAGAATAAGTTCAATACCATTAAAAAGAAGATGAAATTCTCTTTACTTTATACTTAGAGTTTGTAAATTTTGATTGGGAAATGAGGGGGAAATTATTGTTTAGATTCTTACTTACATTTTCCAACTTTAAAAGTTTACTTCTGACCTTCATGTCATGGTTCTAGAATATTGTTAAATTAAGTGCTTAGATGAGAGAGTTTGACATGAGTTTTTAAGTATGTTCATTGAGATTAATTCGGAAGTTTTAGGTTAGTTGGGTTTCTCTCTAATGAAACCTTTGAAACATGAAAATTATGGTTATTGTGTCTTGATAGTTTTTGCGCTTGATATTATGATGAATTATATACATACTTTCATGTATTTTTTCAGTATGGGAAGAGTAAGTACGTGATTCATTTTAATGACTAAAATACATATGTTTAACTATACGATTTATCTTAATAATTAAAATACAATTTTAATTTTATTATGTTACGGTTAAATTTTAAGAATTATTGATAAAAGAACTTTTAACTTACTTGATTATAACTTACTTGATTCACAGCAATGATAGTAATTCAAGAAAGAAGTTTCTTATTATAATCAAGTTTTAATTTTGAAAAATAAAAAAATAATAATAAAAAATAAACAATTTATATAACTCTTTATGAAATTTAAAAAATTAGTTATATTCTTTTTTTAAAAATTAAGGGGTTACTAATTACGCTCTTTCGAAATTGTCTAAATACATGTCAACTATATAAACTGAAGTTTTTGTTGTATTTGAAGGTGACCAAAGATGAAAATGTGGGAGATGATTGAATTGTGTTTGTCTAAATTTAATTGTTTTATGAATATTAGAGGTTTTTGTTGAAACTTCATAATCACTGCAACATTAGAGACTGCATATTAGAGGTAGCATTTGGAGTGTGTTACACTATTTTGATCAGTGGATTGCGAGCTTTGAATTTATGGTTTGAATAATCTCTGAAGAGTTAATTATATCTTGATATGAACTCTTTCAATGCATGTTGAGTTTGTGCACATTAGAGACATGCAAGGGCTTTAGAGGCATGCTTCAAATTCAGTCTTCAGAATCAGTTTCAGAGTCATTTATCATAGGTAGTCTTCAGACCCAATCTTCTTACCCAAACATCATACCTAGACATCAGAGGCAATCTTCATAACCTTTAGAGGCACGTTACTTTAAGAGGCATATGTTCAAAGGCAGACACGTATACTTTGTGTTCCTCTGGTGCCTTTCCTCTAGTCGCTTCTTAAGGTACCTTTCTCTAATTTTCTTCTTTCCATTTTTTACATACTTAATGAAGTCATTAATCCAAATTTATTGTTCTCATAAAATACTTTTGTTAACATCAAAACTATAAGTGAAAAACTTACTTGGTTCCAACAATAATATCTTCTAATATTTTTCTACTTGTTTCTTGCTTCTAATATCTTCTTCTAATATCTCGTTCTAATTCTTGCACACTAATTGAAGTCATTGAATTGTTCTCACAAAATATATTTTTTAACATCAAAGTCACACATAGGAGTTGTTCCTAAGACCAATTAGGTTCCAACAAACTCCCCCTTTTTGATAATGACAAAATATTACTTTTGATAATAATTTATTTAAACAAAAATAAAGTAAAACAACAAATAAAATACAAATAAATAAATATGCAAATATACAAGCATACAAATAATCAAACAGACATGGCTCCCCTTAACATAGAGCTCCCCCTAACTTTGAGTAGTTATACTTCCCCCAAACATGCAAGCTTCTTCTCCCCCAAACATTCAAGCAGCAAACAGTTTAAATTGTTCTCAAATCTCGTTCTCCCCTTTTTGTCATCAGACAAAAAGAAAATAAATTCGAATGGAAATTGACTAATGAGTTAACACTAGAGCATATAACAATCAGAGCATAAAAAAAATATAGATCATAACATTAATCAGATATAAATACTAGGTTCAAATTCTTCTTAATAAATTCAAATCTTTCTTCAAATAGTGGTTTAGTGAATATGTCAGCCCATTGATGTTCAATTTCTACAAATTGGATACTTCACACACCTTTTTGAGCGTAGTCCATAATAAAGTGATGTTTTATTTCTATCTGTTTAGCCCTAAAATATAGAATTGGATTCTTAGTTAGACAAATAACATATGTATTATCACAAAATATGGGAATATTACTCTCAATTATTTTGTAGTCCTCCAATTGATGTTTCGTCCATAGTAGTTGAGAGTTGCATCATATTGCTGAAATTTATTCAGCTTCTGTTGTTGACATTGCAATTGTGTTTTTTCTTTTGCTTGACCAGGAGATCAAATTTTCACCTAGGAAAGTGCAGTTTCCACTAGTGCTTTTTCTTTCAAGTTTGTCTCCAGCATAATCAGCATCACAATATCCTATTAACCTATACTCAATTGACAACTTATAGAACAAACTAATGTTAGAAGTACCTTTCAAGTATCTAAGGCTCCTCTTAACAACAATTAAGTGGGATTCCCTTGGATTGGCCTGAAATTTGGCACACACATTAAATAAAATATCGGGTATGGAAGCAATAAGATATAGAAGTGACCATATCATTCCTATGTATGTTTTCTAGTCATCTTTTTTTCCTGATTTATCTTTACCAAGTGAGCAAGTGGGATTTTTTTGTGTAGTCATAAGTTCGCAATTATTCATCTTAAACGTTTTGAGAAACTCTTTTGTATTCTTGGTATAATGAATGCACATGCCATTCTTACTTTGTTGAATTTGAATTCGTGATAATAACTTTAGTTCTCCCATCATACTCATTTGAAATTCATGTTGCACTAACTTAGCAAAATTTTGACAAAGAGTGATATTATTAGAACCAAATATAATATCATCAACATTTTTTATTGATTTCCTAAACAAAGTGGTGTCAACCTGACATCTACTAAAGCCGTTTTCAAGTAAGAAGTTACTTAACCTATCATACCAAACTCTAAGTGCTTGTCTTAGACCATATAGTGATTTCTTAAGCTTAAAGACGTGATTAGGAATCTCTAGGTTTTCAAATCTTGAGGGTTGATTTACATATATTTCTTTATTAATGTAACCATTTAAAATTCACTTTTAACATCCATTTGAAACAAAGTGACATTATTATAAGAAATATAGGAGATTAAGATACATATTCCCTTTAACCTGATCACTAGAGCAAATATCTTAGTGTAATTAATATCTTCTTGTTGACTATACCCTTGTGCAACCAGTTTGGCCTTATTCTTGAAAACTTATCTATTTTCATTTGATTTGTTCCTAAATACCCAATTGGTTTCTTATCCTCGGTATAGGTACTAGATCACAAACATCATTTATTTTAAATTCATTAGGCTCTTCTTGCTTTACAAGTATCCAACCATCATCTTATCGTGCTTCATCAATAGAGGTATGTTCAATTGAAGATAGCAGACCAAACATAGATGTATCTTTCAATGATGATTTGGTTTTCACATGATCATTTGCATTTCCAATAATCAGAGTCTCTAGATGAGATAACTTGTACTTCCATCCAGTTTTAGCTTCTGAATTAACTTGACTGGTTCTTATTTGATCAGATTCATCTTTTGAGATTTTATCAAGTTCCTCTGATTTTTATTTATCTTCTGGTTTGTTTGTATCCTCTTATTTATCTGTTTCCTCTAGTTCAAGTAAACCTACAATATATTTAACTTGCTTTAACTTTTCAGAGTCAAGTTGTTTGTCTTCAAACTTAACATGTATTAACTCTTCTACCATTAGAGTTTCCAGATTGTATGTCCTAAAGGCTTTATACCTTTCATAGTACCATAAGAATGTAAACATTTGTGATCAAGGGTCAAACTTGCCAATACTATCTTTAGTGTTTAACATATAACAAAATACAACCAAATTGCCTAAGTAAGAGATGTTGGGATTTTTACCGTTCCATAATTCGTATGGTATTTTATTCAATATATGCATAATTAAAATTATATTTTGAATGTAGCATGTAGTGTTAATTGCTTCAGCCTAGAAATTTTGCAACATTCATCTCATTTAACATGGTTCTAGCCATTTCTTGAAGGGGTCTATTCTTTCTTTTTACAACTCCATTTTGTTGTGGGGTTTTGGGAGAGGAGAAGTTGTGTGATATTCCATTCTCTTCACAAAATCTTTCAAAGAATTTCTTTTTAAACTCCATGATCGCTTCTAATTGTTATAATCCTAAGACATCTCTCATTTGATACATGTTTGCAGAAAGGAATAAGCACTTTATGATAATCATCCTTAGTTCTCATGAATTTTACCCAAGTTCATCTAGTGTAATCATCAACTATTAAAAAAAACATATTTCTTTCCAATTACAGAGGTTGTTTTTAATAGGCCAAAGAGATCTATATGCAAGAGCTCGAGGGGTTTGGATGTAGAGACTAAATTCTTAAGGGAAAATGAACTCTTTGTTTGTTTATCCTTTTGACAAGCTTCACACATAATTTAAGTTTTGTAACTAAGTTAGGGTAGCCCACTAACTGTCTAACAAGTTGTAGTTTGCTCAGTTTTGAGATTAATTTTAGGTTAGCATGGCCCAACCTTTTATGCCAAATTAATTTTGCTTCATTTACTAACATGAGACACTTAATATCTTGTTTCTCTGAGTTTGAGAGATTTATCTTGTATAACTTATTTTGCCTGTGACCTGTGAAGAGTATAGATCAATCCTTTTGATTAATTGCTTTGCATGATTTTTTATTAAAGATAATATCATAGCCATTATCACTTAATTGGCTAATGCCTAACAAATTATGTTTAAGACCTTGAACAAATAAAACATCTTGAATAGAGGGTGATGTACCATTATCAATTGTTCCTTGTCCAATAATCTAACTTTTATGCTTTCCTCCAAAAGTCATTGACCCTTCTTTGGTCAAACTCGGGTCTTGGAACATAGACATTTTTATCGTCATGTATCTTGACCATCCATTGTCCAGATACCATGACTGGTGTTTCAATTTGGTTGTTGAGAACATCTGAAACATAAACAATTTTATTATTACGTACCTAGATCTAGTTGGGTCATAGTTTGTTAGTTCTAAAATTTTTATTGTATTTACATGTGTTCAACATAGGACGAGATATTTTAGAGTGACCTTTCTTAGAGCAAACAATACATAAATTATCAAAGGGAACAACCTTAGTTCAGTTACTGTTTCTTGAAATCATGTTCCTCTTTTATCATTTCTATTAACACCATAAATCATAGAGGCAAGTTTGCTTTTTTCTATACTATCAGCAAGAAAATCTTGAAAAGTTACTTCATATTTTTTTTCAGAATTACATGGCACATTTTCAGATGATGTTGAGCTATGATTATTTTTCAGAGTTAAATTTTCCTTCTTAAGTTCTGCAATATCTATTTTTTAGAGTACCAATTTTTTCATTTAGATTTGCATTTATTTTCTTAAGAGCTTCCAGTTTCAGAGTGATGTTATGATTCTTGTTTAAGAAGTCATTTATAATTGTAATTAATTCAGAACGAGTTAAATTGAACAATACCTCAATTTCTTCATCTAAAGATTTACTTTTAGATTCATAAATAGAGTCACATCGGCCATCAAAGCCATATTGCTTTGTTATTCATCATCAGAGGATTCATTATAATCACCCCAAGTGACCATCAAAACCTTCTTCTTTGGCTTTGAATCTTTACTTTAACATTTCCCTTTTTTTTCTTTCCAAACTTGGACATTCTAACTTGACATGTCTAGGTTCATTGCATCCATAGAAAATGATATTTTTCTTATCAAAAATTTCATCATTTCCTCTACTAAATAACTTGGAACTTTTATGAGGGAATGGTTTCCTCTTGTTGTGCACATCCTCTGAATTCTTCTGGATATGAAAGCAAGTTCATATTCCTCTAAATCTCCATTTTGGTCGTTTGAATCATCATTTGATTCAGCTGTTGCTTGTAAAGCTTTCTTCTAGTTGGACTTTAGAGCCAAAATCTTTTGCGTCTTCTTGGGCTCATCCTATGCAAGCTCAATCTCATGAGATCTGAGGGAGTTGGTTAATTCCTCCAATTTAAGAGTATTTGAATCTTTTGCTTACTAAATGATAGTGATCTTGGGTCTCCACTTGCTAGGCAGACTTCTTAGAATCTTCTTGCCATGAGCAACAGTTGCATAGCTCTTTTCAAGTACTCTTAACCCTAAGACCAAGGTTTGAAATCTGAAAAACATAGTCTCAACGTGTTCATCTTCCTCCATCTGAAATAACTCATACTTTCTAACCAAAATATTAGCCTTTGCCTCTTGAACCGGCATGTTTCCTTCATAAGTCAGAATCAGATTATCATAAATATTCTTTGTTGTTTCCTTGTCGGTGCATTTGTCAAACTTCTTAAAAGTGATTGCATTTATCATTAATGTTTTAGACGTACTATGCACCTTGTAAATATTCTTTTGATTGACATTCATCTATTTTCTTGAATTTTCAGTACCATATTCTTTTGTTCAGGATCTTGTGAAATAAAGAAACTCATCAACCTGTCTTTCTAGTACTCAAAACATCCTCCATCAAATAGAGGTGGTATGTTGATGTTTCTTCTCACAGCTTCTCCACCAAATCCAAACATGTTGAATCCTTTAATCTTTCCCAAAACACTAGAAAGTGCTCAACATTGATACCGAGCTCTTATGTCAATTGAAGGTGACCAAATACGAGAAGAAAGGTTGAATTGTGTTTGTCTAAATTTAATTGTTTTCTTAATTCTTAAACTAATTCTAGTTATACAGACTTAATTTTTTAAAAGGATTAAAGGCAACAACAAAATAAGTAATGCAGACATAAAATATAACATGCTCGATTTTATATTGGTTCACAACCAACTTGGTAGTTATGTCCAATCCCCTCACAAAGAAGGATTTATCCACTAATTAAAAACTTGAATTACAATAGCACCAAACCATACAAGTTAGTCTTCTTAACACAATATGATCCTACCGACTTTTTGAGGCAAACCACACATTGATTGTACAAGTCAAGTCTTCTCTACACAACCCGAAATCTACAGATTATTAGAGGAAAACAAAAGCCACTATTGGTTTAGGTTACAACATATTAGAACATATTCAATTTTGCTTCTATAAAGCAGATTGTTTCAATTGTCTTTCCACACTACAAACTTAGAATATTTTACTTTGAATTGGTGCCTCTCTAAAACTCAAAACCTTAAACTCTAAACCTTTAGAAAATATTGAGCTCTTAAGGTTTTTTGAATAACTTTGGTTTTTAGGATTTCTAAGTTTGTGAGTTCGTGAATTCTTCTTCAGCCTTGAGTGTTTATTTATAGTGTTTATAGTAACTCTTCTAGAAATAGGTACGATGTGTTTTTTCTCCAAATTGCATTTGGAAATCATTTAGCGAAGTCTTCCTTCATACGCTTGATAGGATTTGGGGTGCGACTTGATCTGGGCTTGTTCTTGGACCTTCAGAACTTTTGTTGTTGTTGTTACAGTTGAAGTCCTTTTTTTCTTCGACCTTCCGTCTAAGGCATTGACTTTTATTATTCATAGTCACTGACATGATTGTTGGAATCAAATGTTATGATGCTTGAATAACCAAAGTCAGAGACGGATGCAAAGTTGCATAACTAAGAATTAGTGACATGGGTAACTTCACTTTCATTACGTAATCAGAGTCATTGCAACTTTAGAGGCTGCTTATCAAAGGCAGTATTTTGGAACGTGTTGCAATTATTAGAACTAGTGGAACATGAGCTTCAGAGGCAGGCTTGAACAGTAGACTTCAAATGCATGCTCAAAAATATTTTTCATTAGAAGCATGCTAAAGTTGGTTTTCATCAAAGGCATGCTAAAGTTATTATTCCTCAGAGGCATGTTGATTTATCAGAAGCACGCTATTAGAGGCAGATCCACGTACTTTTCCAGAATATGCATTTGTCCAATTCTGAGGACTTCGTTGACTGATTTGACTTCTTTTCCTTTGAACTTTGTACTTCATCTAGTCATTTCCTCTAGTGGCTTCCTTTGGTCACTTCGTCGGGTCAATTCATCTGGTCACTTCATCTTGTCACTTCCTCTGGTGACTTTCGCATTGCAAAATTTTCCTTAGTTTGGAGTCGATTAGCCATAAGACACCCAAAAAAAAGGGACATTTTAAGATGAACCAATTTGTTCCAAATAAAGTCACATGGAGGAGAAGCAACTACGTTAGCATCCTCTGCAAGATAATTATACACCCCTTTTACTGAATATTAATCTCCTAAAGCATGATGCCAAGACCACTTTTCGCTATATTTTCCTGCACAACAAAATTTACCAACAACAAGATACACTTCAGAACCAAAACTTCCTTTCAATCAAACATATTGCTTTTCCACTGTCACACATTCACCTAACCCCCCACCCACGACTAACCATCTTCACCACCGAGATATGTTTATCTGCCGCCTAAACCTATCACACAACCAACCTTCCTCCAACCAAGGGTTGCACCAAAAAAATGTGTATTTACCGTTACCCACAACACATCTTAAGTTATTAGAAAACCAATTGACATTCCCATCTACAACCACATCACAAACCAAATTTAAATACTTCCACCAACTAGATTTCCTATTTGAACTCCTCACCACAAAATTTTTCTATAGCTGGGTATATGGGTTGCCCTATCCCGTTTAACTTGCTCGACATAAACCCGCACACTAAAATGATCAAACCGACCTGCCTCTAAATGATAACAAGTTGTAATACATTGATTCGAGTTCGTGTCACATTAGTTTGCGTTTAAATGGATTGATATGTGGATTGTTACAAAAAAGCAAAACAAAATTGTAACAAATATGCAAAAACTAACTATAAAAATTCTCATATTTAAATAAAAATAAACAATTTAGCATTATTGATAAATTTAAGTAATAAGTACTAAGTAACAAAAAAAACCAAAAATAATACTAAAAAGAACTCTAGCATTCCAAAGAAACGTTAAGAGTATAACAAAAAAATATGATTGATTAAAAATTATATAACCACAAAAAACATTAACTAGTCCTAAATTCATTAGTTAGACCACGTGTTAAATGGGTAGGTCACGATAAATCAACTCTCATTTCACCTAATTAGTTTTCTTACATCCTCCCCACCCCCTTAAAAGATAATTTTGAAAGAGATATAATGCAAGAGATAATACCTATCGAGACTTTGAAGAAAGAAAGAAAGCAAACTAGTATTACAGACAACACAACTTTGAATCTTTTTTGTCAAACTTTACTTACCTCTTGATTGAACTGTTGATTATTTGAACCTATTTTTGAGGTAATTGAAGAGTTAAAAGCTAAAAAAATATGAAAGTTCACTAAAAACATAAACTAATTGAACTGAGAATTATATTATCTTTCAATATTTCCATATGCTATTAGCTAATTTTTTTACCAACTATTTAATATATTATTAAAAAAATTAATAATTTATACAATATTTAGAATTAAAATATTACTTAAAAACCCAAAAAGTAACCATCCATGCATTTATAAATTTTAAACTTTAATGATAGAATTTTTTTTAATTCATTAATTAATAAAATAATCAAAATATTACTTTTTTTTGCAAGAAATAATTGAAATATTACTTTATTTGTTTTAAGTTCAGTAATATCAGTTTTAAGAGTTGTATTTTCTGTTTTAAATTCAACACTTTGATTCTTTAAAACATTAACTTTTTTAATTAGGTATGTATTTCTTTTTCTAATTATTTTTAGTTTTAAAGATAATTTGTGATTCTTATTTAACAAATAATTTATAGCAGTAATTAAATTCAATCGAGTAAAGTCAGAAAATATCTCAATTTCTTCATCTATTGATTCAATGAATCCTGACATGTTGATCCCTTGGATCTTTCCTCAAACACTGTAAAGTGCTCAGCCTTGAGACTAAGCTATGATGTCGATTGAAGGTGCAAACACGAGAAATTGGTTGAATTATATTTGCCAAAGTTGATAACTTTTTGCTAATTTGATGAAGGCTGGTTGTTTTTATAAATTAGTTAGATAAAAAGCAATCGGATTCAGAGATATCAAGCAGTGAAAACATAAATAATTTGACACATAGATTTATTCTGGTTAACCACTAACTTGGCTAAATTCAATTTCCTCATTCAGAAGGCTTTAATACACTAATTCAAATATCTTGAATTGCAAAGCACCTGACCCTCCAAGTTAGTCTTCTCAAACAACCTGACAACCCCAGACTTTTGAGGAACTAACCACCTTGACCCTACAAGCCAAGTCTTCTCCTAACAACCCCAGATTGAAGAAAGAACTAAATCACTGTCGGTTTGGATACAAAAGATTGAAATTTGAGTAGTTGCTTCTAATAAAGCTGATAATAATAATAATAATAATAATAATAATAATAATAATAATAATAATAATAATAACTCTCACACTCTAAGAAAATGACACTCAAAGAATATTTCTAACTTGAACAAGTGTTTCTCTCTTTTAACTCTAAGATGAATTTGGAATTTTGAGCTTGAATTCTTCAACTCTTTTCTGATTTTCGATACATTTCTTCTTCAATCTTGAGTATCTATTTATAGTTAAAATTTGAGCTTCAATTTAGTCTTTGTTTAATTCTGAATTGTATCTTGTTCAGATTGAATATGTAAATTCTTTAGATTGATTATGTTCTTAATTTGTTTAGATTGAGTTTGTAAATTCTTCAGATTGATTTTGTTCGTATTTTGTTCAGATTGCGTTTGTAAATTCTTAAAATTGATGTTGTTCATATTTTGTTGTAGATAAATCTTGGTCAAATCTTCTTCAAATCTTGATCAAATCTTCTTCAAATCTTAACCATATCTTTTTTTCAACTTGGTCAAAGATTTTCTTCAATTATAAATATGAATCAAATCTTATTTAAAATTTTCATCAATTATAAATTTGAATCAAATCTTATTTTAGATTTTCTTCAATTATATATCTGAATCAAATCTTATTTTAGATTTTCTTTAATTATCAATTTGAATTATATCTTATTTTAGATTTTCTTCAATTAAAATTTTGAATCAAATTTTATTTTAGATTTTCTTCAAAAACGTGAATCTTCTTTCATACTCTTTGAAGTCAAATATATTGTTCTCATAAAGTACTTTTGTTATCAGCAAAACTCTAAGTATAAAATCAACTTGGTTCCAACAATTTCCCTTTTTTATGATGACAAAACTTGTATTTTGAATAACAACGTTTCTTTATATTTCTTTGACCCCCTAACTTAGGGCTCCCCTAAGTCTAAGTATCATTTTCTACCCACTTTATCAAATATATTTCTCCCACTTTTGTCATCAGAAAAAAAGACTTGAAAGTGAAACATATTTTTTTTTCTTCTTTATTGTTTATTTGTTTTATTTATTTATTTGGTAAATATGTCAGGCCATTGGTGTTTAGTGTCTACAAACTGAATGTTTAGTACCCCTTTTTGAACAATGTCACTAATGAAATGGTGTTTGATCTATATGTGTTTAGCTCTAGAATGTAGGATAGGGTTTTTGGTTAGACAAATGGCAGAATTGTTATCACAATAGATGAGAATGTTGGTTTCTAGAATTTTGTAGTCTTCTAGTTGGTGTTTCATTCAAAGTAGTTGAGAACAACAATTAAATGTTATTCCCTAGAGTCAGCTTGAAATCTTGCACATACACATACACTAAATATTATGTCAGGTCTGGAAAAGGTAATGTAAAGTAAGGATCATATCATTCCTCTATAGGTTTTTTGGTCATCTTTTTGGCATGAATCATCTTTTTCAAGTAAACACGTAGGGTGCATTGGCGTAGTCATAGGTTTGCAATATTTAGTTTGATGAATGTACATACCTTTTTTACTTTTTTGAATTTGTATACCTAAGAAGAACTTAAGTTCTCCTATCATACTCATTTGAAATTCAAGTTGCATTAATTTGGAAAATTCTTGACAAAGAGTTCCAATAGTAGATCCAAAAATAATGTCATCAACATAAATTTGAATAAAAAGAATATCATCTCCTATTGATTTTCTAAAGAGTGTATTATCTACATGTCCTCTTTCAAAGTTATTTTTAAGCAAGAAGTTACTAAGTCTATCATACCATGTCATAGGTGCTTGTTTTAGATCATACATAGATTTTTTAAGTTTAAAAACATGATTTGGAAATTCAGCATTTTCAAAATTTGAAGGTTGTTTAACATAGACTTTTTCACTTATATAACTATTTAGCAAAATTACCTTTAGCATCCATTTGAAATAATGTAATGTTATTATTTGAAATAATATTAATATATATTAATTAATTCATACAAGAGTTTACTATATTGGCTTTTTGAGTTAGCAAAAGCATTTTACAAATAAAAATTTATTTTTATTTTAATATGTACTATTAATAAACACAATATTCATATTTGATGTGATTCTTAAAAATATAATAATACTCTTTACAAGATAGGGGTGGGTTGTTGTTCGTTTGAATTTATAACTAAAAAATGGATTCGATGTTCACCATTATTATAAGAGTCTAGCATCTTTAACTAGACCAAATCTCTCGTTGGTTATATATCCTTCCTCTATAAATTTTTATATAAATGCCTAATTACGTAAATTATAATATTAATATTTATTAATTAATTCATAAGAGTTTACTATATTGGTTTTTTGAGTTAGAAAAAGCATTTTAAAAATAAAAATTTATTTTTATTTTAATATGTACTATTAATAATGACAATATTCATATTTGATGTGATTCTTAAAAATACAATAATACTGTTTACAAGATAAAATTGGTTTGTATTTTGCTAGAAAATACAATCTTAACAAATAATAAAACATACAAATTATTTTTCATGAGTACATGATAGACAAATACTCTAGACTATAGTATTTATATTAAAAATAAACCATTCAAACACACATTGAGAGTGACATTCTTGTTCACATATTTTGTTGTTGAGAAGTAGAATATTTTAGTCGAAACCATAACTTATGAATGACAATTAAGTGCATATTTATTGGATACATGCAAAAATATCTATAATAAATATGGTAAAAATTCGTAATATAAATACGAATTAAGATACAAATAATTACTTGCAAAAAAGAAAAATAAATATAAGTGTAGATACATCTATCATGTAGTATTCATTTACCCTTCACGCGTATAATATATAATTTTGTTTCTATTACTGTTATTTTTATACAAAAATATCAACAAGTGTATAGATTTTATAATGACTAAATAATATTAAGTGTACCAATTTAAATTGCACAAATAAATCACAACAAAATTTAATGAAATACCTCTTAATATTTAGTCTATCAATCTAAATATACAAATAAAATTACAAAAATAGTTAGTCAAATACCTCTTAATATTTAGTCTACCAATCATAATGATATTTAGTCTACCAATCTAAATATACAAAAAAAATCACAATAATAATTAATTCAATAAAAGAAGTTAATTGCTTTCAAAAATTTATTTGTTTTTATTTTAAAAAATTTAGCCTAGTCATTAATTTTTTTTGTCTCTATTAATATCATTAAATCAATTAAATATTTATGTGATTTAATATAGTTTTGGATAATTTAAATATTTTAGTTTATTATTTTTATAATTTAATATTAAAGTATTTGACTTAATTGCAGTTTTGTCTCCTATATTTTCACCAAATTGCATAATTGATCTCCTTATTTTTTAAATTCGACAGTTTTGGTCCTCCTTTAAAAAAATTTACTAAAAAAATGGTGATTAAGCTTATTTTAAATGACGTGGTATATACGATCTCATGATATAAAATCATCTACACACATTAATTATTTATATGTCACGTCATTTAAAATATGTAACATCACCATTTTTTAGTTAAAAAAAATCAAGGGAGTGACCAAAACTGTTGGATTTTAAAATAGGAAAATAAATTTGTGAATGGGTGAAAATAAAGTGACTAAAACTGTAATTTAATAAATAAAAAAACTATGAATATTTTTCTAATTGGCTTGAACTGATATGATATTTTATCATTTAACCGTTTATTTTAATTTAAACACAAATAATGAATACAAATGTGGATACTTAAGTACTTATCAATTACGAATACAAGGATTAAGATTGATATCCTATAATTATACAGACCCGAGTATAATTTTTTTTTTCAAATACGAGAATTACAGTTATAGTATCTTACTTATTATCGTCTCTACTTTAACGTTGGATGAAATACAAATGGTGTAATAAATAATATAAGCGATTTTTTTTTCTATCCACTTTGTACCCTCAACAAATTTTGTGGTGTGGGTCTCCACTACAAACATAGACACACACACTAACACAAAGAGAGAAGAAAAAAAAAAGAATTTCAAAAATTACTATCTCTATATCTATAAACACTTGCTTTTTTCACACTTATTATTCTCACATTTATTAAAAAAATATGAAAAATATATCGTATAATATTTTAAGTTACATGAAAATACTAAATCGACTTTATTTTATTTTATTAAATTAGTCTTTCATGTTTATAAAAGTTACAACATTGAACTATATTTTTAGTTATAATCTCATTTCAATCATTTTTAGTTAGAAATTTTTAAAATTGTACTATGAGTTTTGTTATCAATCATACTCACTTGAATTCTCTCTTGTTTAATTGTATTTTAAAAAATTTAATTATGGGTTTATGTTCTTATGATTATTACAATCAATTTTAAAATATAAAATGCCCGATTTTATACTGGTTCACAACCAACTTGGTAGCTTTGTCCAGTCCCCTCACAAAGAATGATTTATCCACTAATTTAAAACTTGAATTACAACAACACCAAACCATACAAGTTACTCTTCTCAATACAATATGAACTTACAGACTTTTTAAGGCAAACCACACCTTGACTGTACAAGTCAAGTCTTCTCTATACAACCCGAAATCTACAGATTATTAGAGGAAAACAAAAGCCACTATTGGTCTAGGTTACAAGAGATTAGAACATATTCAATTTTGCTTCTATAAAGAACACTGTTTCAATTGTTTTTCCACACTACAACACTTAGAATATTTTACTTTGAATTGGTGCCTCTCTAAAACTCAAAGCATTAAACTCTAAACCCTTAGAAAATATTGAGTTCTTAAGGTTTTTTGAATAACTTTGGTTTTTAGGATTTCAAAGTTTGTGAGTTCGTAAATTCTTCTCCAGCCTTGAGTATTTATTTATATTGTTTATAGTAACTCTTTCAAAAATAGATATGATGTGTTTTTTCTCCAGGTTGCATTTGGAAATCATTTAGCGAAGTCTTCCTTCATACGCTTGATAGGATTCGGGGTGCGACTTGATCTGGGCTTGTTCTTGGACCTTTAGAACTTTTGTTGTTGTTACAGTTGAAGTCTTTTTTTCTTGGACCTTCCGTCGGAGTCATTGACTTTTATTATTCATAGTCATTGACTTGATTGTTGCAATCAAATGTTATGATGCATGAATAACCAAAGTCAGAGGCAGATGCAAAGTTGTGTGACTAAGAATTAGTGACATGGGCAACTTCACTTTGATTACGTCATTAGAGTCATTGAAACTTTAGAGGATGCTTATCAAAGACAGTATTTTGGAATGTGTTGCAATTATTAGAACTAGTGGAACATGAGCTTCAGAGGCAGCCTAGAACAGTAGACTTCAAATGCATGCTCAAAAATATTTTACATTAGAAGTATGCTAAAGTTGGTTTTCATCAAAGGCATGCTAAAGTTACTATTCATTAGAGGCATGCTGATTTATCAAAAGCACGCTATTAGAGACAGATCCACGTACTTTTCCAGAATGTGCATTTGTCTAATTCTGAGGATTTCGTTGACTGATTTGACTTCTTTTCCTTTGAACTTTGTACTTCATCTAGTCATTTCCTCTAGTGACTTCCTTTGGTCACTTCCTCTGGTCACTTCATCTTGTCACTTCCTCTGGTGACTTTCGCTTTGCAAAATTTTCCTTAGTTTGGAGCCGATTATCCATGAGGCACAAAAAAAAAGGGACACTTTAAGATGAACCAATTTGTTCCAAATAAAGTCACATGGAGGAGAAACAACTACATTAGCATCCTCTGCAAGATAATTATACACCCATTTTACTGAATATTAATCTCCTAAAGCATGACGCCAAGACCACTTGTTCGCTACATTTTCCTGCACAACAAAATTTACCAACAACAAGATACACTTCAGAACCAAAATTTCCTTTCAGACAAACATATTGTTTTTCCACTACTAACCCCCCCACCCACGACTAACCATCTTCACTGAATATTAATCTCCTAAAGCATGACGCCAAGACCACTTGTTCACTACATTTTCCTGCACAACAAAATTTACCAACAACAAGATACACTTCAGAACCAAAATTTCCTTTCAGACAAACATATTGTTTTTCCACTACTAACCCCCCCACCCACGACTAACCATCTTCACTGAATATTAATCTCCTAAAGCATGATGCCAAGACCACTTTTCGCTATATTTTCCTGCACAACAAAATTTACCAACAACAAGATACACTTCAGAACCAAAACTTCCTTTCAATCAAACATATTGCTTTTCCACTGTCACACATTCACCTAACCCCCCACCCACGACTAACCATCTTCACCACCGAGATATGTTTATCTGCCGCCTAAACCTATCACACAACCAACCTTCCTCCAACCAAGGGTTGCACCCAAAAAAGGTGTATTTACCTTTACCCACAACACATCTTAAGTTATTAGAAAACCAATTGACCTTCCCATCTACAACCACATCACAAACCAAATTTAAATACTTCCACCAACTAGAGTTCCTATTTGAACTCCTCGCCACAACATTTCTCTATAGTTGGGTATATGGGCTGCCCTGCCCCGTTTAACTTGCTCGACATAAACCCGCACACTAAAATGATCAAACAGACTTGTCTCTAAATGATAACAAGTTGTAATACATTGATTTGAGTTCGTGCCACATTAGTTTGCGTTTAAATGGATTGATATGTGGACTGTTACAAAAAAGCAAAAAAAAAATTGTAAAAAGTATGCAAAAATTAACATTATAAAAATTCTCATATTTAAATAAAAATAAACAATTTACCATTATTGATAAATTTATGTAATAAGTACTAAGTAATAAAAAAAAACCAAAAATAATGCTAAAAAGAACTCTAACATTCCAAAGAAACGTTAAGAGTATAACAAAAAAATATGATAGATTAAAAATTATATAACCACAAAAAACATTAACTAGTCCTAAATTCATTAGTTAGACCAGAAGTTAAATGGGTAGGTCACGATAAATCAACTCTCATTTCACCCAATTAATTTTCTTACATCCTCCCCACCCCCCTAAAAAATAATTTCGAAAGAGATATAATGCAAGAGATAAAACTTATCGGGACTTTGAAGAAAGAAAGTAAAGTGGTAACGCAGACAACACAACTTTGAATCTTTTTGGTCAAACTTTACTTACCTCTTGATTGAACTATTGATTATTTGAACTCATTTTTGGGGTAATTGAAGAGTTAAAAACTAAAAAAAAAATATAAAAATGCACTAAAAACATAAACTAATTAAACTGAGAATTATATTATTTTTCGTTATTTCCATATGATATTAGCTAATTTTTTTACCAACTATTTAATATATTATTAAAAATAATTTATACAGTATTTAGAATTAAAATATTACATAAAAACCCAAAAAAGTAACCATCCATATGCATTTATAAATTTTAAACTTTAATGATAGAATTTTTTTCTAAAGAGTGTATTATCTACATGTCCTCTTTCAAAGTTATTTTTAAGCAAGAAGTTACTAAGTCTATCATACCATGTCATAGGTGCTTGTTTTAGACCATACATAGATTTCTTAAGTTTAAAAACATGATTTGGAAATTCAGCATTTTCAAAATTTGAAGGTTGTTTAACATAGACTTTTTCACTTATATAACTATTTAGCAAAAATACCTTTAGCATCCATTTGAAATAATGTAATGTTATTATTTGAAATAATATTAATATATATTAATTAATTCATACAAGAGTTTACTATATTTGTTTTTTGAGTTAGCAAAAGCATTTTACAAATAAAAATTTATTTTTATTTTAATATGTACTATTAATAAACACAATATTCATATTTGATGTGATTCTTAAAAATATAATAATACTCTTTACAAGATAGGGGTGGGTTGTTGTTCGTTTGAATTTATAACTAAAAAATGGATTCGATGTTCACCATTATTATAAGAGTCTAGCATCTTTAACTAGACCAAATCTCTCGTTGGTTATATATCCTTCCTCTATAAATTTTTATATAAATGCCTAATTACGTAAATTATAATATTAATATATATTAATTAATTCATAAGAGTTTACTATATTGGTTTTTTGAGTTAGCTAAAGCATTTTAAAAATAAAAATTTATTTTTATTTTAATATGTACTATTAATAAAGACAATATTCATATTTGATGTGATTTTTAATAATAAAATAATATTATTTATCAGATAAAAGTGAGTTGTTATTGGTTTGTATTTTGCTATAAAATACAATTTTAAAAAATAATAAAACATAAAAATTATTTTTCATGATTAACATGATAGACAAATACTCTAGACTATAGTATTTATATAAAAAAAAAGTTTATTAAAAATAAACCATTCAAACACACATTGAGAGTGGCATTCTTATTCACATTTTTTGTTGTTGAGAAGTAGAGTATTTTAGTTGAAACCATAACTTATGAATGACAATTAAGTGCATATTTATTGGATACATGCAAAAATATCTATAATAAATATGGTAAAAATTCGTAATATGAATACGAATTTAGATACAGATAATTACTTGCAAAAAAGAAAAATAAATATGAGTGTAGATACATTTATTCTGTAGTATTCATTCACCCCGCACTTGTATAATATATTATTTTATTTCTATTGCTGTTATTTTTATACAAAAATATCAACAAGTGTATTGATTTTATAAGGACTAAATAATATTAAGTGTACCAACTTAAATTGCACAAATAAATCACAACAAAATTTAATCAAATACCTCTTAATATTTAGTCTATCAATCTAAATATACAAATAAAATTACAAAAATAGTTAGTCAATTACCTCTTAATATTTAGTCTACCAATCATAATGATATTTAGTCTACCAATCTAAATATACAAATAAAATCACAATAATAATTAATTTAATAAAAGAAGTTAATTGCTTTCAAAAATTTACTTGTTTTTATTTTAAAAAATTTAGCCTAGTCATTAATTTTTTTTTTGTCTCTATTAATATCATTAAATCAATTAAATATTTATGTGATTTAATATATTTTTGGATAATTTAAATGTTTTAGTTTATTATTTTTATGATTTAATAATTAAGAATTTGACTTAATTGCAGTTTTGTCTCCTACATTTTCACCAAATTGCATAATTGATCTCCTTATTTTTTAAAATCGATAGTTTTGGTTCTCCTTTAAAAAAAATTACTAAAAAAATGGTGATTAAACTTATTTTAAATGACGTGGTATATACGATCTCATGATATAAAATCATCTACACGCATTAATTATTTATATGTTACTTTATTTAAAATATGTAACATAACCATGTTTTAGTTAAAAAAAAAAATCAAGGGAGTGACCAAAACTGTTGGATTTTAAAATAGGAAAATAAATTTGTGAATGGGTGAAAATAAAGTGATTAAAAATGTAATTTAATCAAAAAAAACTTTGAATATTTTCCTAATTGTCTTGAATTGATATGATATTTTATCATTTAACCGTTTATTTTAATTTAAACACGAATAATGAATACAAATATGGATACTTAGGTACCTATCAATTACGAATACCAGAATTAAGATTGATACCCTATAATTATACAGACCCGAGTATAATTTTTTTTCTTCAAATACGAGAATCACAGTTATAGTATCTTACTTATTATCGTCTCTACTATAACGTTGAATGAAATACAAATGGTGTGTAATAAATAATATAAGCGATTTTTGTTTCTATCCACTTTGTACCCTCAACAAATTTTGCAGTGTGGGTCTCCACTACAAACATAGACACACACACTAACACAAAGAGAGAAGAAAAAAAAAGAATTTCAAAAATTACTATCTCTATATCTATAAACACTTGTTTTTTTTTTCACACTTATTATTTTCACATTTATTAAAAAAATAGAGAAAAATATATCATATAATATTTTAAGTTACATGAAAATATTAAATTGACTTTTTATTTTATTTTATTAAATTAGTCTTTCATGTTTATAAAAGTTACAACATTGAACTATTTTTAGTTATAATCTCATTTCAATTATTTTTAGTTAGAAATTTTTAAAATAGTACTATGAGTTATGTTATCCATCATACTCACTTGAATTCTCTCTTGTTTAATTATATTTTAAAAAATTTAATTAAGGATTTATGTTCTTATGATTATTACAATCAAAACCTCTTAAGAATTACACGCGTTTATTGAAAAAATTAGAAGCATTTTAGATTTCAATTTTGCTGGTTTGAAATTATGATCATTGATGTAAACATTTACAAACATAAAAGACGAATTTGACATTAAAAGAAAGATAAATGATTAGCTTGTTACAAAAAAAATAAAAAACAAAGAACTAATATGTTACTTTTGTTTGATCTAAATAACCACGAGATGTATTTTGCCAAAAAGTAGAAAGGAAATTTAAATGTGTCCATTTTATGTGTTGATATTTCTAAAATGTCATAATGTCATTTGTACATGAATGTATCAAACTTTTCTTTTCATCTTTCAAAATAAACTGGTAGAATTAATAAAGAGTGTGTTTGAGAAAACAACAACAAATGCATATAGTAAATTAAAGGCAAAAATATACCTAGTCCTATAAGTTTAACTCAATTCTTGCTTAGATCCTTTAAGTTTATTTTATCCTGATTTAGTCATTTAAGTTAAATTTTGTTTGCACCGTTAGTCATTTATTTCAATTTCGACAATAATTAGTTCAACTGAAAGTTTCTGATCATTAAAAACTCTACAAAATACTGCAACAATATGTCCCTCATTTAATCATTCAGAAAACATTTATCAAATCTTAAATATTGTCTATATTTCTTAATTTTCTTTACAATAATTTAAACAAACATATAGTCTTAAAAACAAGGTAATAAAGGATAATCAATATCTTTAATTTCCTTCACGTGCAAAGTAACTTATATAATCATCTAGTTGCGACGTTTCGATTAGATCCTAACAATTTATGACAATAATTCGATACAATTTCAAACTTAAAGAACCGTGTGTGTAACTTAATATATATAAAAAGCTAATTGTGCAAACCAAATGTAAGATAAAGAACTGAATCGAGAAAAAATAAACTTAAATGACTTAAACAAAAATTGAGTTAAACATAAATGACTAAAAATGTATTTAGAGCCAAAAGAAGTACTCATTTAGAGATGGTTTACTCTAAGAATTTTTTCTTCTAATTGATGCTTATAATTAAACACAAAAGACGTATTTTATTTAGGGACTCTTTATTTTGAGAAAATATTTAGTGCTTTCATTTTTTAAGATGTATGTTTATTTTACATTGATAAAAAGTTCTTGAAGTAAACCATTATTATGAAGATAAGATGAAATATTAGTTAATGAAGATTCATTTCTAAAAATAATGAAAATAATTTTGACATTTTCTAAAAATATAACAACTGTTCACTCTAAAAGTCCCTTACTTTCTTATTAAGGAATAAAACTAACGTAAATTTTAAAAAATGAAATACAAAATATTTTTTCAAAGTAAACACTTACTGAATTAATTAATGTGATGATGAGGTTTTTTTTTTTTTTTTGTATTAGAAGAAATGATAAATTACATCATAATTAACTCACACTACTTAAAAAATGAGACAAAACGTCAAACCTAACAATATCAACATTTATCATTTGAATTAAAATTTAAAGACAATAGTTTTTTTTAACACTTTAAGAGAAAGTGACACAAATATTCTATAGTTTGAATGAGAGGTAAGAAAAACTTAATTGAGAGATAAGATTTTTTTGGTGATATTATTAAAAATAAGTTTAAATAGTCAACAAAAATTAATTCAATCGATAAAAAGAGTCTATTCATAATCCACGAAAGAAGTTCAATTCTTTTATTCTTAACCCTTGCAAATATAATAATCTTTGCTTTTTACCGTTATTATATTATGATAGTAACAATTAAATTCGTTAAGATTCAAATTAGTCTATATCATATTAAATATGTGTATAATATTTATTTTATTATTAATCTTATATAATATTATTTGCTTTAATTCCTATTATTATTTTATTTTAATCATGTAACACCCCGTTTTTCAAAGCGAGGGTATATTTTTTTTTTTTAAAAGTAATTAAACTAAAACAGAGAAATAAATAAAGAAATGCCTTAGGGTAAATAATTGAGTCATTATAATTTACAAGCAGCGGAAAAGTTTCCCCAAATATAAATCCAAAACATTTACACAACAACAAATGGTACATGGAACCCATTCAAATAAGATGTCAAACTGACAATATTAGTATAAGTACAGTTTTCCAAATTAAAAATACTCCAACCCAAAAAGAAGGACGCCTAGTCCCTATACATCAACCTAATCTGATCATCCTACCAAAAACTATACACCCTGAGTGATCTCCACGCGCCCCGTGGGATCCTCCTATCGTAACTGCAGTCAAGCGCTCCCATCTCCATTCCCGTACGTAGGATACGAACCGGTAGGACCGTCCTGACTCTCATCTGAGGGCAAAGCCCAGATTTCCACAATAATTGTAAAGGGTCACCAACCGAAAATAACAGTTAACACATAGCATATAAGTTTTTAAATGCTCAAAATAACTTTTCAACTAAGCATGCACCTTAACAGGATTTTCAATATGCGAAAAGTTCATACAATACTTGCCAATTAAAAATGAACTCAAAATGAAGTTCTCAAATCATCAAGTAATACATAACTGACCAAAGCATTGATAAATCAATTGAGCAATCGATTATCTAACTCAAAATAAGGACTTTTGCTGAGCCAATCGATTGCCAAATCGATTTGGTCAGTTCTGCTGAGTTTCTGCATGACCAAATCGATTTCTAAGTCGATTTTGTCAGTTTTGATGAGTCCCTGTGTTGCCAAATCGATTTCCAAATCGATTTTGGCAGTTTTGCTGAGTTCCTGCCTCTCAACCAATCGATTTCCAAATCGATTTCCAAATCGATTTCGGCAGTTTTGCTGAGTTCCTGCCTCTCAACCAATCGATTTCCAATTAGCAATTCACGCGATTACCACGGCAAATGGGATTTCGAAAACCATCATACTTACACACAATAATTAACACATAACACTTAGCACCTTCAACGCGATTACCACGATAAATCAAAATTCCAAACACTCAATCATAGACTCGAATCAAACACGACTCGCGTGCCAAGCACCCTAATGCAATATGTTTATGCCAAAATGCATGGACTCAGAATTCCAAACTATAACCCTCCTCAAAGGGCCGTAAATCATAATTGTACCGCCTATCGCAGGCCAAAGTACCAATTACCGAGGTGCCACCTATCACGGGTCAGCACGATTTACTAAAATGTGTAAATCATAAACGTACCACCTATCACGGGTCAGTACAGTTTACCGAGGTGTCACCTATCACGGGTCAACACGATTTACTAAAAGAAAAAGCGGAAATCGTAAATGTACCACCTATCACGGGTCAGTACAGTTACCATGGTGTCACCTATCACGGGTCAACACGATTTACTAAAAGAAAAAGCGGAAATCGTAAATGTACCACCTATCACGGGTCAGTACAGTTACCATGGTGTCACCTATCACGGGCAAAGGTTCCATCCACAACAATCGTTAAGCAAATGCAGATATTAAAAGATTCCCCATTTTTAATACCCATTTAACTTAAACGACCTTCACAACCAACATTAAGTAACCAAGACATTAAGAGATTCCCCATTCTTAACGCCCAGTTAACTTAAACGATTTTCAAAACAACATTAAATAAATAAGTCATTAAGAGATTCCCCATTCTTAATACTGATTTATCTTAATGATTTTCAAAACAAAACGTTAAGCAAACAGACATATTAAGAGATTCCCCATTCTTAATATACTTTTGACTTAAACGATTTCCACACAAAACATTCAGTAAACAAGACATTAAGAGATTCCCCATTCTTAACGCCCAGTTAACTTAAACGATTTTCAAAACAACATTAAATAAATAAGTCATTAAGAGATTCCCCATTCTTAATACTGATTTATCTTAATGATTTTCAAAACAAAACGTTAAGCAAACAGACATATCAAGAGATTCCCCATTCTTAATATACTTTTGACTTAAACGATTTCCACACAAAACATTCAGTAAACAAGACATTAAGAGATTCCCCATTCTTAACGCCCAATTAACTTAAACGATTTTCAAAACAACATTAAATAAATAAGTCATTAAGAGATTCCCCATTCTTAATACCGATTTATCTTAATGATTTTCAAAACAAAACGTTAAGCAAACAGACATATCAAGAGATTCCCCATTCTTAATATACTTTTGACTTAAACGATTTCCACACAAAACATTCAGTAAACAAGACATTAAGAGATTCCCCATTCTTAACGCCCAGTTAACTTAAACGATTTTCAAAACAACATTAAATAAATAAGTCATTAAGAGATTCAAAACCGGTAAAATCTTCGCTCGCAACATCACCTCCAAATTGGTCCCCTAGCACCGTAGCGTGGTAGTGAGCAACTTTCCCTTCTAACTCTTCGCGAAATGAAGCTTAGATCTAGAAGAAACGGAGGGGTTTCTGTTTGAATCTCTAATACCGTTTTTCTTCGTTTTCGAATCAAAGAGGAAGAGTGGAGTCGAGAAATCCTTGTTCTAACACTCACCCAACCTAGGGTTACTAGTCTTGAAGAAAAGAAAGCAACGAAAATGAAAATGGGAGAAGGAGGGAAAAATGGGTCGCGGGTGGCAGAGGAAGAAGATGGAAAACCGGATTTTCCTTCCTTTCTTTTTCTTTCCTTTGTTTTTTTCCTTTCTTCCTTTTTCCTTCTTTCCTTTTTATATTCTTTTCTTTTCCTTTTCCTTCCTTCTAGTTTTCCTCCAAACAAACATATCTATATAATAAATATAACTTAACAAATATCTCAAAATATCAAGATATTTGTTAAATTACCATTTCACCCGTAACGTATTAAATTCTCCGTAAAGGATTCACCGCACTTAATTCAATTTATTTATCGACGATAAATTCTAATCGGCATCAAAATATCTTTTTGATTATAAAAACTCCAAAATATTATTAACTTTGGCTAAAAAGTCTCCGAGCCAAAATCCAAAATACACCAAAAATACATAAAAGGTACTTTAAAATTATGAGTCTTACAAATCACAACTAAAATTATTTAGATTAAAATTAATGTATTTCATATTTAATATATAACATGCTTGAATATTTATTAACTTCTACAAATATAATATCTTTGTTTTTAATTCTTATTATTTTATTTTAGTCACAGTCAAATTTATTCAAATTTAAATTAGACTATTTCATATTTAAAGTCAAATTTGTTCAGATTTAAATTAATCTATTTCATATTTAATATGCGTGTAATATTTATTTTATTATATTAAACTTTGCAAATATAATATTCTTTGCTTTGAATTCTTATTATTTTATTTTAATTATAGTCAATTTTGTTTAGATTGAAATTAATGTATTTTATATTTAATATATATGTAATATTTATTTTATTATTAACCTTTACAGATTTAATACTTCATGCTTGAAGTTCTTATATTGTATTTGAATCATTGTCAATTTTGTTGAGATCGAAATTAGTCTATTTCATATTTAAAATGCATGTAGTATTTATTTTATCATTAATCTTTGTAGATATAATATTTTTTGCTTTTAATTTTTATTATTTTATTTTAATCATAGTCAAATTTATTCAAATCAAAATTAGTCTATTTCATATTTAATAAGTGTAGTATTTATTTTATTATTAATATAGTCTATATTAAAGAAATTAAAATCTACCTATACAAATTAATTTCAATATTAACAAATTTTGAAAGATTAAAAAAGGATAAAATATTAGATAAAAAAGTAATAAAGAGAAGGTGAGCTAATCGTCAATCAAGAAACCAATATAAAGTGAAAATACCAAAAAAATGAAGAAAAAAAACACCATTAGGCTTCCTTCATTTTTCTTCTCTGATTCTCAAAACTCTGAAACTCTCTCATATTCCCTTCTTCTACCACAACACTCGCCACCGCCACTCTTCAACTCTTTCTCTTAAACCTCAGATTCTTCTGAAACTTGCCCCATTGTTGCTCTCTGTAAGAATATTTTCACAATCTCACTAACTCCATTTTCTCTATCTCCAATAACGCTTCATAATTGTTTTGTATTGTATTTGAATTGAACTATCAGTATTTATTTTTCTCGATATTTTTTTGTGTCAATATTGCTATGTGTTAATTTAATCGTTTTAATTGATGATTGACTGCTCAAACAGATTAACACTTCACCTTCATTAATCTTGACTTGTTTTTCGTTTTGATGATCAATTTCTTGTAATGAATGTTTTCGGAAATTTTCTTCACTGTGCATGCTTGGTGCTGTTCAAATTTGTGCTGATGAATTATTTCATATATGATTTTTGTGTTTGATAAATTTTGTTGCGTTTTTTGTGTGTGTGTGTGTGTGTACCTTTGCTCTATCTTCACTATCACTGTGCGCTAGGACATCAGAAGCTCTCTTATTTAACATATCTATGAATACCTATAAGCTTATAAGTAATAAGGGTTTTCTGCAGTGAAAAACTGTAAACGTATTTTAATTGTGGAACTCTAGTTTAAAGTTCAATTGAAAATGGTCTTGTTATTATTTTATTACTGCATGTGGAATATCAATTATGCACGATCTTAAGAAAAGGGCAGGTTTTATGCATACCATCGAAAGAGTTTTGTTTGCACGTTGCAAATGTTGATAAAGTTTTTGCGGCGGACTTATCCCCTACTCTAGAAACTGGGAGGCTTGGCATATGGAGCATTGAGAAGCAAGAAATGAAAAATATCTTGCATGCGATTGCTTGCTATGTTTCAATTAGTGAATCTATAGCTGGCAATGAATCTATTTGCTACCATGCATTAATAGTTAGTAGTTGTAGAGGATCAAAACTGATAACTTGTTAAAATTAGATAATATTTGGTATGTTGTTGCCAATGACCTATTGGTACTCCAGAATTAATGTGTCCAAGGTGATCAATGGAAAAGGTTGTTATAAATTATAATGCCAAGCGCGAGGCTCCTGTTAGGATATAGAATAAAGGGGAAGTTAGTTCATTAGTTGGATAGTTAGAGGAATAATGTGTATAAAGTGAAGGATACATGGATAAAGGGGGGATATATTCATATTTGTGAATACTTTGTAAATAGTGAAGTGGCAGTGGCTCTGTTGTACAAGGGAAAAACCTTGGAGGCTCTCTCTCTCTCTCTACTGTTTATACATGTTATTCCTCTAACTATCCAACTAACTAACTGGTCTAACATATCTTTACTACTCTAGTTATTCTTTATCCTAACAACACCATAATGTTGATGCCTTACTGTAGAAAGGTGTTAGCATTAGAAAAGAAGAAAGCAGTGAAGTATTTGATTAATTTGCATCGATGTACCCTTTAATTGTCTACTTAATGCATGATGTTCATAGCTAAAATAGGAATTTAGATGTTCATTTTTCAAAACCCTAGATGATTGCTGTCAAGAACATCAAAGCACTAAATGCACAATTTACGGAGTTTATCAAATCCAAATTGAATTTACAAGTCAGTATTGATTGCTAACCTCCTCTAAAAATATTTCCCCATTAATTGACATATAGTTCATTCAATGTGTTCACACCTAGTCACTCACTATGGTTACATATTGCATGCCTTGGTACATTTAGTGCTTGGGTCACATTACTTGGTTTGGTAATTGCTCATTCATGGTGGATTTATTCCATCTTAAAGGTTGTACGGTGAGCTGAATATGCTGTTCTTATAGTTAGATTTCCTCGATAATGACCATAATTAATGTAAAGCAATCATATATTATGTAAATAAATAAACATTTTTAAAAGCTTAAGATGTTAGGAGAAGTCCAACGACTGATTATGATTCCTCTGTCTTGGCTCGCTTTATTGAAATATGGCCAAAGAACACGCCTTCTACTATCTTGTACAAAATTAATTAGAATAAGGGAGTTGAGGATATCACTGTTTCTTTCATTGTGTACGAGTTACTCATTGTTTTGAAGATTTTTTTCTTGTTTTAGTCTTCAAGGCTTTAGAGTCTTCCTTCATGAGATGAATGCTGTGTAATGTACATACATTCATAGGTACTTGCTTATGTTTTTCTTGTTTTAATGATATTGCCCTTAAGGATTGGGAAGATCCCCCAAGAAATTAGAACAGTTTCTTGATCAAGAAAGACAAGTAATTAGAATGACAGTTTCTTGGCTCGCTTTATTGAAATATGGCCAAAGAACACGCCTTCTACTATCTTGTACAAAATTAATTAGAATAAGGAAGTTGATGATATCACTGTTTCTTTCATTGTGTACGAGTTACTCATTGTTTTGAAGATTTTTTATTTCAGTGCTATATATTCAATTTGATCAACTTCAATGGTGTCTGATGATTTGCATTGAACTGAGGCTTTCATTATATTACTTTTGCTTTTGTTTTAATGAACTTTATATTACTTTTGTGTTTCCACCTCTAAATATATTCTTGAATTCACATGCAACCTTGTAGATTTATATTATTTATTCGTGGATATTCTTCCTAAGCAGTGAAGAATGGAGACTTTAGCTCAACTGGAAGCATTGTGTGAGAGGCTTTATAATTCCCAGGATTCTGTCGAGCGAGCACATGCTGAAAGTACCCTGAAATGCTTTTCCTCAAATGCTGACTACATTTCGCAGTGCCAATATGTTCTCGATAATGCATCCTCTCCCTATGCATTGATGTTGGCTAGTTCGAGCTTGTTGAAGCAAGTGACAGAGAAAAGCCTTCCCTTACAGCTCCGGATTGATATTCGTAATGTTCTTGCTTGCTTGCAGATGATTATAACTTGGGAGTATTTTAAGGGCTATATATTACTATCTTTGGTTTGTGGGAAAAATGTCTTATTTGTCCATTTGCCTTGACAGATTTTACTGAGTGCGGTTTCTTCATAATTAGATACAGTCATAATTACAGTCTATTAGATGTAACATACTTTTGCATATATTAATCTCGTTGTTCTTGAATTGGTATCCACATATTTTATGGATCATCCAGGGAAATTTTCTTCTATTTTCTTTGGATTTAATTAGTATGTACTTTCAGTGTAAAACTTTTTTACACATGCATTCACATCACAACATGTAGATTTTTGTGGAGATATTTCAGGAAAAAGCATAACAAAGTAGCAAAATTTTGTGATTCGATTGGATGCATGTGTAAAAAGTTTAACACTTTAACACTGTCAGCACATAGAAATTAATCTCTTATCTTTTCAGGTTCTTTTACGAAATTTGTATTCAAGATTTTGGATTGTATTGCTTTCATTTTTTAAACTTATTGTTGCTTCAGTTGCTATTTTTTCTTCCCATATTGATCAAATTGCAATTTTTCTGAAGGAAACTATCTCATAAACTATTTGGCCAGCAAAGGACCTGAACTGGAGCCCTTTGTGCTTGGATCTTTGATCCAACTCTTATGTCGTATTTCAAAATTTGGGTGGCTAGATGATGAGAGATTCTGGGAGGTTGTTAAAGAGGCAGCAAACTTCTTGAGTCAGGTGACTGACATTTTTATAAGATAGCTGCATCTATGTGAACATGTCACTTTCTATATTTACAGCCATTTTGTTTTAGTACATTGCATTTTTTTGATGTATAAATGGCATTTATACCATATATTATACATTAATGATGGCTGCATCCCATTATTTCTTAGAGAATGCTTTTGATTTTGTGTTTCTCTTTTTTCTGGAGGCCTATTTAAAAAACATTTCAGTTTGCCACAAAACTTAATCTTTCCCTCTTTACTGAAATGAATTTGTTGAACTGATTAGAAGAAACAGGTTACACCCAATATTTTCCAGTGCTGTCAAGTTACTGCTAAGGCGGTGCCATGAAGGATTTTATTTCAGCTGCCATAGGCCGCAGCACCTATTATATCTGCCATAGGTCGTAACACCATGTTTATATGATGGATTATTGGCTTGCAACCATAATCTGCCATTGATATTTTACCAAAAGACCAAACATTGAATTTTGTATGGTCAAACATTCGCTAGATAGTTTTTATACTCATTTACTTCATATTTGCCATTTATAACAGATATTTTCCCAAAAACCCAAACATTGGATTTCATACAGTAAAACATTCTCTACATATTTTTTATACTCATTTAGTTCATTAGGTATTGAGCCAAGATGTGCTTAGTTTATTTTGGAAGTGTGGTTTTGTTTTCTTGCAATGCTACCCCACCTTGTTAGGCGGCATAAATAACCCTAGAGTTCATGGTTGACTGAAGGAAGTTCTACCAACTGTCGCCAATTAGGAAATTTGTTGAATCCTGGGCATATATTCCCTAGTTTCTGCTTTGTTTCTGGCATATGGTGGTTTAGAATTTTGTATTTTTTTTTATTCTATATTTTTTTTGTTATGTTTTGCTTTCTTTTGATTGGTTTTCCCCATCTTTATTTCAATATTCTCTATTTGTATTAATATAAAACTTCTAAATTGCATTCAATTTTATTCTCACATAGTCAATGCTTTTGGCAGGCACAATATCATTATGCTATAGGTTTGAAGATATTGAATCAGCTTGTTTCCGAGATAAATCAGGTTTGTGTCAGTATTAATGATTCAACAAAAGACTTATCATTTGTAGCAGGTTATACAAAGACACAGGCACTTGTTATATATCTAGTTGAAAGGAACAGGTTTTTCTGAATAATATTCACTGAATTAATCTGTATATAAGTGATTTTATTGGATTGACTGATAAAAAGGAATAGTAGCTGCGAAATATGTCCATATAAAAGGGAAATAATACATAAGGAAATAATAAAAAATGTCATTTAATATGTTTAGTCACTATAAAATTTCAAAATTTTGTCTAGTCTCGAAAATTTTTTTCTTCGAGAGGAAGATACACTTTTTGAGAGGAAGATGTTTGTAATTTTCTAAACATGTATGCAAATGGTCACTAAAAAATTCGAAACATACATGACTTGACTTAGCAGCAAGACTAGAACCGGCTATAGTAAAAATTGTGGAGACTTAAAGTTGAAGAAAAATTATATAGTGACTAAAAATAAAATTTTGAAATTTTATAGGACTAAACATATTTAACCATATATATATATATATTCCTCCTATATATATATATGTTAAACTCATAATTTCTGATTGGTATAAAGTGTCATTTCCATTAGAGAATTTTCCTTTAAATAATGTTGATACAAAATGATATGTAGCGTTAAATCTTGCTATAACGGCTAATCTACAGTTGGACTAATTAATTATGAGAATAATTACAAAGTATAAATATAATAAAATCTGCACAATTAATGATTATGCTGGTGAGTCTATAAGCATCAATTTGTTGATTAGAAAATTATGTCGTTGAGGTGTCAAAGATTTGGTGAGGACATCAACCAACTGAATCGATGTTGAGACATGAGGCAGAGTAATAACTTTTCGGTCATAGGCTTTCCTAATTGAATGACATTGACTTCTATGTTCTTCGTTCTTTCATGGTATACTGGATTTTTGCAATTTGTATGGCACTTGTGTTATCAACATGCAATGGAGTTGGTTTGTTTGTGAAAAACCAAGTTCTGAAAAAAGGCTGCACAATCAAATAATCACTGAGCGTGCTGTAGACATGGACCGGTATTTTGCTTCGGTAGAGGATTTAGATACAAAATCTTGTTTCTCACACTTACAAGAGACAGAGACAGAGACATCACCTAAAAACATGCACCGATATATTTTCTTGTGTCTGGACAACCAACCTAATCAACATCAGTATAAACTTAAAGTTGTATTGTTGTACCATTAAGGAATAAGAGACTGCGACTAGGAGTACCCAATAGGTATTTGATGTTTCGGTGTACATCTGAAAAATGAAAATGTCTAGGATTTTGCTTGAACCTATTGACTGTGTGGACAACCAAAAAGATATCGGCTCTTGTAATGGTAAGATAGATAAGATTGCCAACCAACTTCCGTTATAAAGTGGGATTTGTATAGAGTTCACCTTCATCCCTTCTTAACTTGACATTAACTTCCATGGGAGTGTCAACAGTAGCGGCATTGGTAAGACCAGCTAGATGAATTAGATCTTGAATATATTTGTGTTGAATAACAAATATAAGTGTACTTTTAAGCCCAAGAAGTAAGTGACTGCCCAAGATCTTTCATGTGGAAAATGGAATGCAACAATTGTTGGATTGTATTGATTGCCTCTTGATCTGAACTGGTGATGACAATGTCATCCACATAAACAAGGAGTATCACAATTTCTTTTGATGTTCGTTGTGTAAATAGAGATGGATCGTAGCTGCTTTGGATGAAGGAAAAGCCAAAAAGTGTTGTTCTAAACTTCTCAAATCACACTGCTGGTGCCTGTTTTAACCCATACAAAGAACATTCTAGTTTGCAAACATTATTAGGTAAAGTGGAAACATGTCAAAAGGCTGATTCACATTTGTTTGATGAAGTGGAAATGGTAGAATTTTATTTTTACCAAATTTACAAGAAATGCAATCAAATTGAATAACACTAAGAGATAGGGAATTTTTGTTGCCAAGAATTGCAAATTCATCAAGTCATGAAGTACATTTGAGTTTGGGTAACCAAGACCCTATGCCATGTTTGAAAATCAACAGTTGCAGAATTACAAGAAATAAAAGGCATAAAAGAACATGGGGACAACAATGAATAAAGAGGAAAAAGACATCCAACTTTAGGCCTCGTCGCGATCATCTACCCTGATTGTTGATTCTGCACAACAACTAAATTTTGAGAATTCAACTCTACAATCATTTACAACTAATTGACCAACTGAAATAAGATTACTAGGGAGACCAAGGAAAACATAAACGTTGGTGAAAGATGAAGAAATATCACCAATTTCTGTAATAGGAAAACTGTTTCCATTAGCAATTTCTATTTGGAGACTACAGCAGTCGTAAGGACACAACCCTATTTGGGCATCCTTCTGCATCTTCTCAGGGGCATAATCGGTTCCATTGACATGACCCCAAAGCTCTTTTCCTTTGACAAAAATCTGGAGTTGAAACGCGCATGTGGAATAGTTCTTTCCATTATGACAGACAAAAAGGATATCATGCTTGTCAGTAAGCATGATGCCGAGGGAAACAAATGCAGAGAACTTAGGAAATGACAAAGGTAAACAGGGAACTCATAAACAACAACCATGATTAGCGTCAGCGAGGAACTAAGTTTTCAAGAAAAAATAGAGTAGAAATAATAAGGAAACTATGATCAACGTTGGCAAGGTACTGATTTCAAGAGAAAAAAACAGAGGAACTCAAGATTTGATCGCAAAAAAATAGAGGAATTTGATTTGGATCGCAACCTAGTTTATACCATGTTAAACTCAATTTTGATTCATAAATATGTGTCATTTTCATTGGAGAATTCTCCTTTAAATAACGTTGATACATAATGATATGTAGACTGTTGGAAAAAGAGACACCACAAGATAATAAAAAAGATGGAAAAGTAGGAAAAAAAATAATAAGGGTTTGAATATTATTGATAATAGCTTAATGCTTACTTTTTTTACAAAAGACTCAATGCTAATCTCTATTTATAGAGAAACATAGACTCAATCTTAAATAAGGAATAAATCATAATAATAATGAAAGATATTCTAAGATATCTCTATAGTTATAAATTGATCCTAAGAAATACTTTAAGATACTCTAATATAATATAAAAGATATTATAAGATATTTTCTAATATTCTAACATAGACTTAAGTCTTGCTATAACGACTAATCTATAGTTGAACTAATTAATCATAAGAATAATTACATACAAATATCATCAAATCTACACAATTAATGATTATGAAAACTGCCAATTTCATTGACAATATATATGTGTTAGAGCTGGTAAGATAAAATCAGAGGGTTGATAATTATTGATGATCAATGAGAGAACAATTACAACACAAACTGATAGGAATTTGAGAGCCAGTCTCTCCCAAGCACAAACTTCTAACTTAATAACTTCTTGCATGTAACTTCCCATTCCCATTCCCATTGCCGTTCCCATTCCTATTCTATTTATTTAATTGAATTGAAATATAATGCAATCCTAGTCTAGGAGAGCCCATCTTTATTGGGTTAGTAGCACCATTATTGGTCCCTGAAATATGGGGCCAATCTGATTTTAGTATCTGCAAAATGTTTTTTTTTGGATTCTATCCTTATGATTTTAGATTCCTCCACGTCCATGATGACATTTATTCATGCAAAAATGATGATGTGAAAAGTTGAGTTAGCATTTTGTAATGATCTGAGTCGATATCTTTTTTATAAAATAGTTAAATGAAACAAAGATCATTTAGGTACTTTGTTCCCTTTCCCTTCATCACCCTACCCTGTCATCTTTATCCAAACCAAAACCCAGGAAAGGAGAGCAAGTAGCCAATCAAAGAGTTGTTGATCATCATGGTGAAATTGGAAGCTCGTAGATATAAGTATTTGGGAAGTTCTTGTTTTGTTCCCATTGCTTTCATGTCTATATATATATATATAGTGTGTGTGATAGAAAAAGAGACAAATATTTCGCTGTCTATATATGGCAACAACCGCTTTCATTTAAATGCAAATAGAGATTCATCCTCATGAATTGCTACTTCTTTCTCTTAACATTCATCCTCATCCTCCCTATGTCTAAATTTATGATGCGTGTGTTGTGTTTTTGCCCAATCCGCGAAGAGCAACAACTTTTCAATTGACTCAGTATCCTATTATGGGTTTTGTTTTGGGTGGAAGATGATGGGGTAAGGGAGGTATGGAGAAGGGGAATTAAATTATTGTTATTTTATTTAATCATTTCATTAAACAATGTTGACTAAGTATCAAAAAAATGAAACCATGAAAAAATGTTGACACGGTTTTCTACCAATGTTGTCAGTCTCAGATAGCGGCGTGGAGCGCCGAACCCTAAAAATGGGATATCGGGATCGCGGATAGCGGGATGACCGCTATTGTGAAGGCCAAAAAACAGTATAGAAACTAAACATAAAATGCAAACAGTATACAAAAATACTAAAAAAATTGAAAAGTACACAAAATTAAAAGGGTAATCATACTTAAAACAGTATATAAACTAAACATAAAATACAAACAGTATACCAAAATACTAAAAAAATAGAAACATACACAAAAAATAGAAAAATACCAAAATCTAACATCTAAATCAAATTCTAATAGTAATCATAATCAACAAAATAGAGAACATAGTAGAAGAAATAGAGTAGACAAGACAAAGTCACAAAAAGAACGAAAACAACAGAGCAAAAACATAACAATGCTGAACAGAGCTAGAACAGAACAAAACGATGTTGAACGGAGCAAGAAAAGAACGAAAATGACAGAGCAAAAACAATGGCGATAGAGCAAGAACGAAATAGTTTCCTTTTCACAATGCTGAACAAACCCCTTTGTGGGTTTATAATAATAAAAAATTAGGGCTTAAGTGGGTGCAAAATGACCTAGATACACTTAATGAAGAATAAATAAATAAAAAAAAATAAAACTTGTGTTTTGAAAAAGCTCTAGAGTGGGTCCAATAGCGAGTCAGGCCGGATAGCGGGATTGCGCAGGATCGCGCCGGGATTGACAACATAGTTTGCCACATCATCATTTTTGGATGTATAAATGTCATCAAGGACTAAAAGTGTAGGAATCTGAAATTGTAAGTACAATGTCTATTTTCTTTTGCAAGGACAAAAACCAGATTGAACAAATATTAAAGGGTTATCCTGATAGTGATGATTATTATTGATGATCAATGAGTAAACTATTACAACACAAACTGACAAGAATTTGAGAGCCTGTCTCTACCAACCACCAGCTCCTAGCTTATAAGTACCTTCTTGGAACTTCCCTTTCCTATTCTATTTATTCAATTCAATTACAATATAATACAATCCTAGTCAAGGCAGGCCCATTTTTACTGGACTTCTTGCGCCTTACATTGGTATTCCTAATTGGAGGCCTACTAACAATCAGTTGATGCAATCAACGCTCAGATAGATTCTCCTTTCACTCAGTTGTTATATTCTTTATAGTTTTTTCTAGCAGTTATTCTTTTGTTTTTATGGGGTGTTTGTTTCATTGGTTCAAAAGTTATTCCCAGGAATGTGAGGTTGGGAATCTTACATTCCTATGTTTGTTTCAAGTTTTAACAAATTATGCCTAGATATTTTTTAGCATTTTCAAATTAAATTAATTTGAAAAACATTTCTGGGAATTTTAATTAATTACCAAACATATTGAAATGTGTAAAGTTAATAGTAATGATGTTCCTAGGACTAGGAATAATATTCTTAGGATTGTGATTTTAATCCTCCAAACAAACACACCCTTAGGAGACATATGTAACTGTTAATGACTGTTATAAATGTTCAAAACTCAGTTATGTTCTCCTCTCAAATTCCTAGAGAGGGAAGAAGAAAAAGAATATTCAGTGCACGGGTTGGGTTCTCTCTACCTATGCTTGCAAAAGTAGGGAAGAAATGTAGGGAA
>NC_021163.2:38375470-38410305 GCF_000331145.2 Cicer arietinum | reverse complement strand
GGAAAAAGAAGAACTTAGACATTCTCTGTTTGAGCGATTAAGAGATGGAAGGCCATTGGCACGATCTGTCCGTTACACATGAACAATTAAGATGTCTTTGGCTTAGATTGTCCATCTGCTGATGAAAAACTAGCATGCCTACCTATAATTTAATCTTACCTTGGTAACCTATCACATAATTTGTTTGTTTTGAACTTATGTACCTTCAGTTAGCTTATGATTTTATTGTTGTTACTTATTTGTTTTTGTGCTCTTCATTTTCAGAACAATGGTGGATTACCTGCAACTCGTCATCGTAGGATTGCGAGCTCTTTTAGGGATCAATCTCTTTTTCTGATATTCCAGATATCGTTAACTTCTCTCTTTAAGTTAAAAGCAGATGGTATAATGAATTTTTGATATTATAATCATAGATGTATACATTCATTTTTTGGAGTTACCGTACTGATCCATGCTCTGGATTTTGCAATTGTATTTTATGTAAAACTTTTAGTTGGGAGCAAGTTGCAGGAACTTTCTCTTATGCTTTCTCACAGTTGCTTATCATTTGATTTTATGGGGACATCATATGATGAAAGCTCAGATGAGATTGGTACTATTCAGGTATATATATTCCTTTGTTGATAGATGGTTGTTTTTTTGCTTTCCTCTAGTTTGCAGTTCATTATTTGGAATTCACATTGTTTGTACAGGTTCCATCAACTTGGAAACCTGCCCTTGAGGATTCCTCAACATTGGAGATATTTTTTGATTATTATGCAATGAATCAACCATTTTCCAAAGAGGTTTGTTTCTGCTAGTATACTTTGATATGAGAGTCAATGCTTTCTAAGAACTTTAATTGAATACATTATTTTGTAAATGCCTTCTAAAAAACCTGTCTAGATCATCTTTTATACTCACTTTTGTTTGATTGTGATAAATTTACGTTTCACAAGAATTCCCTATTTTGTGCCAAAGTTATTTTTTCTCTTTATTTTGCTTTTTTCCCTCCACCTAAGTAGTTAACCCTCAGCTACCTTACAAAGGTCTTAATTTTTCTGTTAAAATTATTGATTTATCTTTCCTAAATTTTAATATGACGTGTATTCGTAGTGTTGGTGTGCATATTGTATTTGAGTTTGTTGCATGGTGCTTTCTTTACTTTTACTTCTGATGCCTGAAATTGTTGCTTCTTTAAATACTATGACATGGTTTGTTATCCTCTTCATACGTTACTGTTAAGAATGATTTTGACCTGTGCTGTTTTTCAATGTTCAGACTTACTGAACTTGTGACTTGTGAGGTATGATATTATATGATCAATGAATATGGACTTTGAGAATTTTCTTTTTATTTTATATTTTATCTTATTAACTTACATTTTTAACCTAAACATAAATTTGTCTCTGCATTTGTGAAGTTTATTTGCACTAGTTCCTTTGTTTCTTGATTTCTACAACGACGGCAAAAATTCTGAATTAGAATATAGTATTATGTTTTATCTATCAGTATGTAAAGCAACCTCTGTATATTATGATTTTTTCACATTATTTTTTGTAGGCATTGGAGTGCTTGTTGCGTCTTGCTTCTACCAGACGATCTTTGTTTTCTGATGATACTGCCCGATTAAAGTTTTTGTCACACTTAATGCAGGGCACCAAAGAAATTTTGCAAACTGGAATAGGTAAAATTGGATTATACTTATTTTTGCCTCCAGCTTAGACAATCTCTTTATTTACATATTGCAGTCCAAATAAAAGACTTGGACAGTTGCTAACTTTTGGACTTATTATATATACACAATTTTAGAACATAGCTTATGCTTTAATTAATTGTAAAACAGGTCTTACTGAACACGATAACTATCACACATTTTGTCGGCTTCTTAGCCGCTTTAAAGTAAATTATCAGGTGAGTCAAATGCTCTTGCTGGTTCTTTCTGTATCTCGGATATATACCTGTTTCCTTTAATTGTTGTCTGATTTAGAGAGAAGACAAATGAATCATTTGAATATTGATAATTGTTTTTTGTTCAATGTTATCAAATAGCCGCTATAGCGCTATAACATAGCGGAATTCAATCTAATCCCTATTGATCTGTGGTACGCTATTTAGTACAAAGTATTGTCAAATACCACATTAGTGACAAGGTTTTGGACTCCCAAAATGCTTGGCTCAACATTTCTAGCCTGAGTACTTGAAGCCAAAGCTTGCATGCGATTGATGGAACTGAAGAAGAAAGTGTCTTCTTGCGATACTTGTTGAGACGTAGGTTGTGAGCAAGGATTAGTGCTTATGCTTCCTCAACGGAGATAGGATTACCTCTGGTCTTGCTTTCAATAAGTTTACATGATCAAATTTTTAATGAAGACCTTCAAGAACAATATCAATATGGTCTTGCGTGGAAACTGTTTTCATACAATTGTAGACATGGTTTTTTTCTTTCTAGGATCGTCAGTTAACAATATGCACTCTGGGTAACTTATGGAAGTGGATATCACACTTGAGACTGAAAATATATTGTATATTCAATGTATTAGACTGAGGGTAAAGTACAATATATATACGTGAGGTTGGCCTAACCAATCCCTCAAGATTAGGGAATATAATCAACTAAGAAAGGAAACAAGGGAATAATCCTGTAAACTACAATCGGAATAATATCTCGAGGATACTAATAATAATTATAATATCTCAGACACTCTAAATTATTCAAAACTACAATCAAGATACTTGAAGATATTTTTAATGTATTTTACACTTCCACATGAGGTACCTTGCTATTGTTACTCTATTCTCAAATAAACTTTATTTGTTGATCAGCAAAATAGGTTAAGAAAACTATGGTGACCGACTTTTCTCTTCACTTCTGACTTCCTAATATCTTTTGCTTGATTTATTTCACTTTAGTATACAAAAGTAACTAAATCATAATCTCTTGATCATGAACTCCTACTGGTCTGGTTACCTTTTCTAATGAAGACAGTCTCTTACAATTTTTTTTATTTTTTTTTTTATTTTTATTTTTTATTTTATCTCTGCTGTAGTTATCAGAACTTGTGAGTGCTGAAGGTTATAGTGATTGGATACACTTAGTAGCAGAGTTTACCTTAAAATCTTTGCAGTCTTGGAAGGTATGTTTCTATGACTTTTTTAATATGTTCTCTACCTCGACTGAAATATACATTTTGTTTGGTGAAAGACATGAAGTGTATGTCAGATATTCTGAATGATTAGAGGGTCATCTAAACTGACATATATTTCCTTTCTCATTTTTTCTTGTCTTGTTTTTCTCATCTTTAGAACGATTCTTTTGCCACTATTTTGTTTTCATATTTTCCATTGATAGTTAATTTAATAATTGCATTTTTTTCTTTCAGTGGGCTGGCAGCAGTGTTTACTACCTTCTAAATTTATGGTCTAAATCAGTGACATCTGTGCGCTATCTCAAGAGTGACAAACCTAACCTGCTAGAGGAATATGTCCCTAAAGTTATAGAATGTTTTGTGTCATCGAGATTTGATTCATTACAGGTCAGGTGCTTCTATACTCTTTACAGATATACATAAGTGAGTCAAGTATTTTTCTCACTTTGACCTTTATTCATCCATTTACTACAGTCTGAACTATCTGATGAACTCGGTGAAGACCCACTTGACAATGTTGAAGTACTTCAAGATCAGCTTGAATTTTTTCCTTACCTATGTAGATTTCAGGTTCATGCTTTTTCATTCTTCTCCTGAGTTTCATGTTATTATGTATACAAAATTATATTCTTAGAATATCATGGAGTTTATTCTCCGAATAACCGTCTTTACTTTTGACTTCTTTATTGATTCGTTGAATTTCAGTATGAAGGTTGCAGTTCATACTTAATGAAGATAGTGGAGCCTATCATGCAAAGCTATATGGTATTCTTTTAGTGGCGGTTCTTCATAAAGTTTTTCAGGTTATTTGTACAATTGTCATAAAACATTCTGATTTTGTACTATATATTTTATTTATTTATGTGTAGAAGGAAGCAAATCTCCAAATCCCCATGGATAGTTATGAACTTTCTATAACAGAGTCCAAACTTGCTTGGTTCACACACATAGTTGCTGCAATACTCAAGACAAAGCAGATGTCTGGTTTTAGGTAATTGCTAAAACAGTTGCTGAAAACTAAGCACTTTTGGGAAATTAAATGTGAAGTTATCTATGGTTTCTTTATTACAGTGGAGAATCACATGAGATACTCGATGCAGAGATTTCAGCATGTGTTCTGCAATTGGTAAATATTTCTGACAGTGGGATTCACAATAAGGTATATGAATATTCAAGGATAAAATTTGGTGTATCTTATAATATTTGAAATGCTGCATGATCTTTCCTGTGGCATATGTTTTTTTAGTCTTGCTACCCAGTGGGTTCTGGTTGAAGAATAGATGTATAGATTTTTTTTAATAGTGTAGAAATATTTGCTGTGTTGATTCAATTGGTAACAGTTGAGAAGTATAAGTTCAATTGAAATAACACAGGGAGAAAAATCCCTTAATCAAAGGAATTAGAACCCTGAAGAATAAAAAAAGGAAGGTAAATCCACAGACCTAGAATTTGATTAATCCTTACATGAAGAATAAAAAAGGAAGGTTAAGAGGGAAGGTAAATCCCCGGACTTAGAATTTGATTAATCCTTACATTAACTCTAGGATTTTATCTTTGTAATTTATTTAAAGTCATAATAAAATCCTGACATTCTTAATTTATTCACGCTCCTCAAATTGGTGCAAAGATATTGTAAGAAAAGTAGGGTAATGCTGTTGTGTTTATTCATCAGCCTAAGGCTGGTTTAAATAGAGAGACTACGAGAGTTCTCTTCCTTGAATCAAGGAGCAATTTTAGGAAACAAAAATAAAACATATCATAAGATAAAAATAAAAAGTTGCATTATTAAAAAAAGAGAGTCAAGGGTTCTTCAACACCCCTCCTCAAGTTGGTGTATAGATAGATATCTATCATGCCCTACTTGGTTATCAAGTGTTCAAGGACGAGTCTGGTCAAGCTCTTGGTTAAGATATCTGCAATGTGTTGACGTGAAGTCATAAAAGGTAGACATATGATTCATGTATCTAATTCTCCTTTATGAAATGACAATCAATTTCAATATGTTTGGTTCTATCATGTTGAACTAGGTTGTGGGCTATGCTAATGGCGGCTTTACTGTCAGAATATATTTCAATGGAAGCTCAATTTTCATCTTAAGTTCTTCAAGGGCTCTGTAATAGTCCTTCACAAATTCCTTGAGCCATTGCCCTAAACTTGGCTTCTGCACTACTTTTTGCTTCATCTCCTTGTTTTTTGCTTCTCCATGTCACAAGATTAGGTACAATATCTAGAGGTCGATATTCTGTTCTAACTGAACTTTCCCAGTCTGCATCCATAAAGATAGACATTTCTTTTACAAGTCTTCTTAAAAAATAGACTGCCTCAAGATATTCCTCATAAGGAGAGTGCATAAATTGACTCACAATAATGACTGAGAAGGTGATGTCAGGTCTAGTGTAAGACAAGTAAATTAACTTACCAACCAATCTTTGGTATCTTTTGGTGTCAACAAGAACACCTCCTTCTCCCCAAAGTTTTGTATTAGGATCCATGGGGTTTCAGCTGACAACCACTCGTTATTGTTTCCTTCAATAGACCTAGAATGTATTTTTGTTGTGAAACTATAATTCCGTTCTTCGATCGAGCAACCTCCATACAAGAACATATCTCAAGGATCCTAAATCCTTTATTTCAATGTCTTCAGTGAGTTTCTTTTTTATTCTTCCCATTTCAATTGTATCATCTACATTGAGGACAATATCATAAACATGGACAATCGGGGCAGAAAATTTCCCATCAGGGGAGAATTTGTGAATAAAGTGTGGTCAATTTGTCCTTGAATGTATCCTTAGCCACATCCAAAGTCTGGTAAAAATCAGAAACATGATGCTCAATATCTGAGGATTGGTGAGAGGATTTTCACCATGCCTTAGAACAGAAATTTGCTTCATGACACCGCGGTATCTAGCTATTATATGAAAAAACTCAGTATTTCTATCGCCATGCATATGCCAATTCAACCTAGATTTTTTGTACCAGTATTCTTCCTCAATTTTAAGATTGCGATGGAGCACCAATTGTGCATCTTTTTGTTGAAGAATGAGATTATTGTTGAAGAAAGATACAATATCTTGATGTTGGGCTTCTGTCAGTAATAGAGTCTGCTCAATTCACAACTGTGTACACTTCAAATCCTGTTTTTTCAGTTTTCCCAAAGAGTAGACCTTTTGCTGATATACCTTTTAGGCACCAAATAATCCTATGAACAACCTCTAGATTTTCTTCATATGAAGAATGCATGAATTGACTCACCATTGTAACAATCAAGACAATATCTAGCAAGTGTAGTACAAATAAATAAGTTTCTCGACCAGCCATTGGTATCTTCGATAATCTACGGGAACACCTTTAAAATCTCCAAGCTTGGTCTTGATGTCTATAGGAGTGTCTGGGTGCAGTTGAAATCGGAGAGAATTGTTATAAATATAGTCTAGCCATATAGCTGAAATAATCATTAGCAGCAGAGAAATTCATAGCAAGCAATTGAACAAAGTAAGGTCTGTTCTTCTAAAAAACTGCATTTAAAAGCTTCAAACCAATAATATCAGAGACTCAATATTTAAACTTGAATATGCTTCAAGGAGAGAGAATGCTTCATGGAGAGAAAGACAAGATCAGTACATATGGGACAAAGATGGGGCCAGTCTATCTAGGAAAAATTGCCAAAATAAAGTGAGTGACGAAAATGAAAGACACCGTCAGAATAACCATCAATAGAAGAAGAAGATATCACTAATATGATTCATATGTAGGAAAAGGACACCACCAGAAGGATTGTCGGTGGGAATAGAAGCTACTCTTATAATCTATTAGTAAGAACTAAATTGCTTGACAAACACCGGAGAAGAAGCAAAGCCACTCAAACAAAAAAAGCCATGATCGATCAACAGAGTGAGAAAGTGCGTCCAAAACAGGAGAGATAACGGCTGTTTGAACGACGCATATTTTCATTGATCAAAATTGGAAAGTAAAGGAAGATCTGAAACCGTTAGAGAGAGAGTGACCATGCCCCAAGAAAGTAAAAAGGAAGTCCAAAATGTTAATTACACCCAACAGAATCAAAAAAAATTTCACCCCAATACTTGTTGGGTACCCTACATCTGCTTTACTCTGTCCTTGCTAGTACAACAAATGTGGTAGATTTGACCCTAAATTTGCAAAGAAGAAGGTCAATGAATACAATGCGACAAATCCTATATGGTGATTCTTAATAGACCATACAATAGGAAACAACATCAACAAGGAGGAAAATCTGTTTCCGTGTAACCCAATCATGATCATAAGGTCCAATCTCATCAATTACAACCTGAGCAATGTTAGCAACAATCTGTAACAGAATCACAATCTGATAGGAATGGGCTGGGCCCCACAAGTGATGAGGGGGATCTCTTAGTAAATAGAGATGAGGTGGGGCCTAAGCAATGGCAAGTATATGTGAGAAAGAATAAGAAAGGGGTTGCAGAAAAATAATGATTGCCTAGCTGGCATAGGGAGTTAATATTCCACTAATAAAGGGGAGTGTGTGCAGAGATAGCTGGATGGTTTTTATTTTCATTTTTCAGTTACACGGTTGGGCAGTAAGAGAATTGTTTTCTCTAACTGAGGAGCATTAGCTCTGGAATCATTTTCTGTTTTCTTATCAATTAATACAATAATTATTTTCATCTAATTCTATCTTATCTCTGCTCTATCAATTGGTCCGACCTGCTACATTCATGCAAACCAGAATGGACGCAAGAATCACCGGAGTGGAGGAGCGTTTGGGACGTGTGGAGGACAGCATTGAGTCTTTACGTGACTTCATTGGTTCTGAAATTCAGAGGGCTTTGACGGCGGTTCAAGACAATATTACAGCGGTTCTCTCGCCGTTAGATGAGTTCCGTTTAGCTGCGAAGAAGGTGGAATTGCCGGCGTTTACCGGTGATGATCCAGTGGCTTGGATCACTCGAGCACAAACGTATTTCGACGTACAACGCATTTCGGCGGACGTGAGAATTCAATTGACGAAGCTCAGTATGGAAGGTCCTACGATTCATTGGTTCAATTTATGGCACGATTCTACGGAGGATCTGTCTGGGGAGAGTGTGACGGAGGCGTTGATCGGCCGTTTTGGTGGTGGTCGTTTGGAGAACCCCTTTGAAGAATTAAAGGAATTAAAACAATCTGGATCTGTTGAGGATTACATTGCTGAATTCGAATTGTATTCTTCCCAGTGTGGCCGTTTACCAGAACCACAGTTTCTTGGTTATTTCATTGGTGGTTTACGTCATGACATTCGTTCTCGTGTGCGTACCTTCAGGCCTCGTAATCGTTACTTAGCGATGCAAGTGGCTCGTGATGTTGAGAGTGAATTTGCTGCTGTTTCGGGGCAGGGATCTGAATCTGGATCTCGCTACAAACCGGGTCAAGGTTCTTGGGCCCGATTTCAAAAACCTAATTGGGCCAATCGCGAAGGGGAAGGGAACAGATTTGCAAACCCTAACCAGACTAGTAATTATGTGGGTAAAATGTGTACCGGACTGGGTCCTGGATCTCAAACCGGGTCAACACACCCTCCCAATTCTACTCCTCCTTCACGTCTTAACTCTGGTGACGTTTCACGCCGTCACTCACGCGGCGTTCGCCATTTACCAAGCGCAGAGGTTAATGAGCGTCGCGCGAAGGGACTCTGTTTTCGTTGCAATGAACGATGGGATCCCCTCCATCAATGCGCAACGAAGCAGTTACGATTGATTATCTTGGGGGACGATGAAGTGGTCAACGATAAAGGAGAGATTGTGGTGCTGGAGGCCAAGTCGGAAGAAGAGATTGCACAAGAGGAGTTAGAATGTAAAGGGATGGGAGTTTTCGGTGTATCCACCACTCTAAACCAGGTTCGAACAATGAAAATAGAGGGCTTTTTGCAAGGTGCGCCTATTTTGGTTCTTATTGACAGTGGAGCCACGCATAATTTCATATCTCCTAAGGTGGTTGAAGCTCTAGGGCTGCCTATGGTACCTTCTACTCCCTTGGGCGTCAAGTTAGGAGATGGTCATCGTGTCCTAACTATGGGTAGGTGTAAGGGAATTCAGATGGATGTGGGAACGGTGCAGATTTGTTTTGATGCTTATGTGTTGGAGTTAGGGGGTGTGGATCTGATTTTGGGAGTTGTTTGGCTGGAAACTTTGGGGAAGGTGACCATGGATTGGAAAGAAATGTCTATGGTGTTCAACCATAAGGGCAGTATGGTGAAACTCCTTGGCCAAGCCTTAGATGAGAAGATGGCTACTTTCCAAAGCATCATCACTTCTTCCCGGCTGATAACAGACTGCGAATGGCCTACCTTGATGGAGGTGGTAGGTTCACAAGTGCCTCGTGTCTCAGATCAACAGACTAAGGAGTTGCAAAAGTTGTTAGATCAGTTTGCTATTGTATTTAAAGAAATCCAGGGTCTTCCTCCTACAAGAAACATTAGCCATTCCATTGAACTTCTGCAGGGTGCTGGTCCGGTAAGTGTGAGGCCTTACAAATATCCTCATTTACACAAGGATGAAATTGAAAAACAGATTCAGATCCTTATGCAGCAGGGGGTGATTCGAAACAGCACTAGTGCTTTCTCTAGCCCCGTTATTTTGGTCAAGAAGAAGGATCAATCTTGGCGCATGTGTGTAGATTACCGTGCACTTAACAAGGTTACAATTCAAGATAAGTATCCTATCCCTGTGGTAGATGAATTGTTAGATGAGTTACATGGCTCGGGTTATTTCTCTAAGATTGATCTTAAATCTGGTTATCATCAAATTCGTATGAAGGAAGAGGATATTCATAAAACTGCATTTCGTACTCATGAGGGTCACTATGAGTTTATGGTGATGCCATTTGGCCTTACCAATGCCCCTGCAACCTTTCAATCAGTGATGAATGATATTTTTAAGCCTTTTTTAAGGAAGTTTGTATTGGTTTTTTTTGATGACATACTAGTGTACAGCGATAGTTGGACTGCTCATTTGCAGCACTTGGAGATGGTTCTAAACATTTTGAAACAACATCAGTTTGTGGCTAACGGAAAGAAGTGTGCTTTTGGTAAACACCAAGTTGAATACTTGGGTCATGTCATTTCCAAAGCAGGGGTTGCTGTGGATCCTGCCAAGGTTAGCAGTGTGTTACAATGGCCAGTCCCTAAGAAAGTCAAGGGGGTGAGGGGTTTTTTGGGATTAACAGGTTACTATAGAAAATTTATAGCTAACTATGGGAATATTGCTAAACCCTTGACCGAGTTGACAAAGAAGGATGGTTTTAGATGGAATGTTGCGGCTGCCGAAGCTTTTGAGAAATTAAAAGTAGCTGTTACAACTGCCCCAGTTTTAGCTATGCCTAATTTCAAATTCCCTTTTGAAATTGAATGTGATGCCTCTGGAAAAGGGGTTGGTGCTGTATTGTTGCAATCTAAACATCCCATTGCGTATTTTAGCAAGGCTTTTGAATCATCTAGGCTATCTAAATCGGCCTATGATAAGGAGTTAATGGCTTTGGTGTTAGCTATTCAACATTGGAGACATTATTTGTTAGGAAGGCGGTTTGTGGTTTATTCTGATCAAAAGAGCCTAAAACACTTGTTACAGCAACATATTACCACAACAAATCAACAGGAATGGATGGCTAAGTTGTTGGGTTTTGACTTTGAGGTGGTATATAAGGCGGGAGTGGAGAATAAGGTGGCTGATGCTTTATCTAGACAACATGAGGATGCTGAAATTCATGCTCTTAAATCCTATCCTATTTGGCAGCAGAGCAGCCAATTGCAACAAGAGGTATCGAAGGATCCCTGGCTTAAAAGCATTGTGGAGGCTATTCAAAAGGATGTTACTGCCAAACCTGGGTTTTCCTTAAAAGGTGGCATCTTATTCTACAAAAATAGGTTAGTTATACCGGCTAACTCACCACTTATTGAAGATCTACTTAAGGATTTTCATTCTTCCCCTAGTGGGGGTCACTCCGGCTACCTACGCACTTATAGGAGAATGGCAGGCACTTTATATTGGCAAGGGATGATGAAAAGGGTGCAAGATTTTGTGAAAGCTTGTGACACTTGTCAACGTCAAAAATATGCCGCGACTACGCCTAGTGGGTTACTACAGCCGCTACCTATTCCAGTTTTGGTGTGGAGTGAGATATCTATGGATTTCATTACTTGTTTGCCCAAAAGTAATGGATTTGAAGCTATTTTGGTGGTGGTGGATCGTCTCTCCAAGTATAGTCATTTCATTCCTCTTAAACATCCATTTACTGCTCGCTCCATTGCTGCTATTTTTGTGAAGGAGGTGGTTAGACTGCATGGAATTCCGGAGTCAATTCTTAGTGATCGTGATCCCTTGTTTGTGAGTATTTTTTGGAAAGAGTTGTTCAAGCTAGTAGGTACGGTGCTTAAAATGTCTTCGGCATACCATCCCCAAACTGATGGCCAAACAGAAGTGATTAATCGCTGTTTAGAGGCCTATCTACGTTGTTTTATTGCAGATCAACCTAAGTCATGGGCACATTGGATTCCGTGGGCAGAACTATGGTACAATACCACATTCCATGTTTCCACAGGGTTTACCCCTTTTGAGGTGGTGTATGGCAGGAGACCTCCAGTATTGGTGCATTTTTTGGAGGGAGAAACCAGAGTAGAAGCTGTAGCCCAGGAGTTAAGAGACAGGGATGAAGCTTTGCGTCAATTGAAAGCTAATTTACTCAAAGCTCAAGAGTACATGAAATACCAAGCTGATAAAAAACGCAAGGCAGTTCAATTTGAGATTGGTGATTGGGTTTTCCTCAAATTACGTCCCCATCGACAGCAATCGGTGGTGCATAGAATTCATCAAAAATTGGCTCCCAGATTTTTTGGTCCTTATCAAGTCATTAAGAAGATAGGGCAGGTTGCTTACAAGCTACAGTTACCAGCAACATCTAAAATACATCCTACTTTTCATGTTTCTCTATTGAAGAAAGCTGTAGGCAATTATACTGCTACAACTCAATTACCTAGCAGTTTGGAGTCTGACACTGGGGATATTATTCCTGCTAAGGTTTTGTCATGGAGGGATAAGTTTGATGGTGGGCAGCATAAGCGAGAATGGTTGATTCAATGGGAAGGCATGGATGTCGAAGATGCTACCTGGGAAGAGGAACTGTTGCTGAAGAGTCAATTCCCTGATTTGTGCCTTGAGGACAAGGCTACTGTTGAAGGTGGGGGTGATGATAGGAATGGGCTGGGCCCCACAAGTGATGAGGGGGATCTCTTAGTAAATAGAGATGAGGTGGGGCCTAAGCAATGGCAAGTATATGTGAGAAAGAATAAGAAAGGGGATGCAGAAAAATAATGATTGCCTAGCTGGCATAGGGAGTTAATATTCCACTAATAAATAGGAATTAATATTCCACTAATAAAGGGGAGTGTGTGCAGAGATAGCTGGATGGTTTTTATTTTCATTTTTCAGTTACACGGTTGGGCAGTAAGAGAATTGTTTTCTCTAACTGAGGAGCATTAGCTCTGGAATCATTTTCTGTTTTCTTATCAATTAATACAATAATTATTTTCATCTAATTCTATCTTATCTCTGCTCTATCACAATCATAAGAACCTTCTTTTCCTTATCTTGAAGAAAGGGTTTGAGAAAAGACCAACCAGTGCCAATCAATACAATAAGAGTGAAAATGAAATTCCTTTAAGGAAACTAAACGTGTAGAAAAGTATATTCCCACCATGTGCACTACCAATGCACTTAATATATGATTTATCTTCAACCTCACACAAAAGATTAAATAACTTTCAAAATTATATAACACCATTCACTTGCTTCTTAATTGTGCATTTTTAATAATTCGTTTATTCTTTTATTGATTATTGATGATGATATAGCACGAAGTTACAACTGCTTTTGATTTTACTACTTTGTTTTTTGTTATGATATTTCTTAATACTGTTGGATAAATTTAGAGGTATGAAGATGTGAGCAAGCAAAGACTTGATCGAGCTATACTAACCTTTTTACAACATTTGAGAAGGTGTTATATTGGTGATCAGGCTGTTTTTTCTTCCAAGGTAATGCCTGGGGAGATATTTTCCTTTCAATCTTCTTATATTCCTAAGAAAGTTCAGCCATTGAATTTTCTTGCTATTTTGGATGGCAATTGCAGCAGTTATATACCCGGCTATCAGAACTTCTTGGACTCCATGATCATCTACTACTGATAAATGTTATTGTAGGAAAGATTGCTACCAATCTCAAGTATTACACAAAGGTGGTGGATTTTAGATTTCATAATCCTTCGCGTTGTTACTATTATCGAGTTCATAACATGGAAACTCTGTTTGCAGTGCAAAGAGGTCATTGATCATACATTAACTCTCTTCCTGGAAATGGCATCAGGGTTAGTCTAGGTGTCTCAACTTCCTTGGAGTTTTATCATTTATTATTTACCTTTTTGGAGGTTGCCTATTTAATTTGATAAGGATTTTGTTTATGCAGATACATGACGGGAAAGCTGCTTCTCAAGTTGGATACTGTTAAGCACATATTTTTGAATCAGAATGTGAGCTACCTCTTACCATTAAATATGAGATGCACTTTTGACCTCCTTGTAGTACATATATATTAAAGTTATACAGTATATTGGAGTGATCGAAATACCAAGCACTATCATGTATAATTTTGTGCATAATGATGTGATCGAAATACAAGCACTATCATGTAATCATATACAAATATTGAAATACTAATCCTGATACAAAGGATGAGAGGGTGTGCATAATGGTCTTAATGTTGTACAGAGGATCTTAATTCTTAAGGTGATACAAAGGATGAACCTAATCCTATTTTAATGTTTTACTTCCCGAATAGTTTAGATTCATTGTACAACAAGAAGAATAGGTTCAATGCATATTAGGGTGACGAGGTAAAAAGGATGTGAGGGTGTGTGTGTATTCGGTCCTAGACACGAGGGCTTGTGTTGTGTTGAGATCCATGTTATTCTATATATTCTATTCCATGTTTCAGATGTTCAGTTCTAAGTTTGAGGGGGTGTTGAGAGTCTCACATTGAAGTCCTTACCTTACAAGCCGGTTTTTATGGGTTTAGTAGACCCAAAGCCCAATCATAAGGTGACAAAATAAGACTATATAGGTAAAGCATTGAGAGAAATTAAGATTTGAACGGTCTATATTTGAACTTGATGCAACTAGGGAATTATGGCGTTGTCTAATCCACGTGATCAATCCCTTCTAGAGGGATAAGGCTTGGTGTTTGTTGTTGTTGTTGTTGTTGTATACCACATCAGACATGATTAACAAAAGATGGTAATGTTGAAAATTTAAATACATGAAACTTACTTTTAATAGTGCACATGCATATAATTATGAGCAGACATGGTTGGCATTGTAGATGTTTGCCTATACACATATGTGTTGAATCAATGAAGAAGAATCACGAAGATTATAGATTTGTTTCCTGTAATATGTTGTCACTATTATTTTCTCGAATAGGAAATTCTGGTTTTATGTTAACAGCAGGATTTTAGGTTTTGAATTGTGCATGTTTTCTAGAAGGTAGTAGTGAAATCTGTTGTTTGTGTATTTTGCATACACCACAGTTAAAATGTAACAGAGCTAAGAGAAATTGATTTTTTGTTTTATTTATTCTTGCATGCTTGTTTTTATCAACAAAGTTCTAAGGGAAACTTTTTTCGCTCCTTATTAGAGGGAACAATTCCCTTTCTTAGAAAATTGGGAATGTTTCCGCAGCAGAACAACACTTTATTATACTATTGGCATGTTGGTGTTCATGGAAGATAGCCAATTGAAATTCAAATCTTCAATGGAACCTTTCCTACAGGTTGGTAATTTTTGTTTACCATTACAATTCAAGAGAAAGTGCAATGTTGAAATTTAGAAGATGTAATTTTACTTTTAAATCACATCCTTTCTATGAAGTTGAGCCAACTGTAGAAATCTTTTGAAAAAAAAGATGTTCATCTGATTTCCTTGCATATAATTTAAATTGTATACTTACCTCACAAGACACTGGCGGTAAAAGATCAAAATACATACACTAGTGCACCCCTTCAACTATGGATCATTGTGAATAACTTCTAATATGTTTAACTCCTCAAACTTAAGTATTGTCTTTTTAATCCTTTTATTGATTGTTCATTGACATGTTTTCATGGTTTGACCTCTTTAGCTTCTTTTAAAACAATCAATACATGTTGTGCCACCACCGTATTCCTAATTTGTGAAATATGTCCAGCAAAATATAGGCAATTTAGTGTTTAGCACTGTCATTTTATAATTTTTATTATTGAATATTGTTCAGACTTACCCTGCTTATCATTTTTGCATTCTGATTGGTGGTTTTTGTATGTTAGGTTTTGGTTAGATTGAATTCAACACCCGATGCATTATTCCAATCAGATGCTGTGAAATATGCATTTATTGGGTTGATGCGTGACCTTCGAGGAATAGCAATGGCAACTAATAGGTTAGAAATGATTTAATAGAAACTCTGTTTTATTTGCTGAGGCCATGCTTGTAAATTGCTTTTGCTTTTGCCTTCCTATCTGTTCTTAACAACATTTGTTTGTTTTGGTATCTTTTGATTGCTTTTTAACAGTCGAAGAACATATGGGTTCCTTTTTGATTGGCTTTATCCTGCGCACATGCCAATTCTTTTGAAAGGCCTTGCACATTATGCTGAAGTTCCAGAGGTATGCTACATACTTTTCATTCGCTGCTGTTTTTTGGGTGATCACAAAGTAACTGATGCAATTTGAGGAATAATATCAATGTTGTCAAGATCGAGAGGGGGAAGCAAGATACACAAAATTGCAGCTAAGATCAGAAGATCCTACTAAATAAATAATGTAGGATCGGGAGGTGATAACAAGATCGTAAAACACATGATCGCAACCAAGATCGTAAGATCCTACCAAATTGAAAATAATACATAAATCATATAGTGCATAATTTCATAAGTCTTAATTAAAAAATAGAACAACGAAGTCCACAAAATAAACTACTCAAAGCTTAAACATAAAACAACTTAGGCTCTGTCTCTTAAGGCCAAAAGACAAGCTTATAGCTTATAAGCTATAAGTTCTGTTTGGTAACCAGTCATTTGTGAATTTATAATTTATAGTATTTTTTGATAAGTTAATTCAAGTAGTTTATGAGCATATAGCTTTCAATTTTATCGGTACTATTCTAACTAAAATTCTTTTTAACCTTTTATAATTTATTAGAATTTAAATAAATAAATTTTTAAAATTAAAATAAATAATTTATTTATAAATAATTTATATAAAGTAAATTAATATGATTTTAATAAATAATAATTAAAAGTAAATAATTTAAAATAATTTATTTATTATAATTTTAAATAAATAAACTGGCTAAATAAATAAAAAACTATATTAAATTAATAAGTAATTTTTTTTCTATAATTTTAAATTATTTATAAATAATTTAAAATTTAAAATAATTAATATTTTAAAGTAAATAATTTATTTTATTTATTTTCTTAATTTAAAATAAATAAAATAGATAAATAAATAAAAAATATATCAAATTGATAAATTTTAAATTAATAAAAAAATAAATTTTAAATTACTACTTTTGAAATATTTTAAATATTAATTGATAATTTTTTTTAATTAAGGATGTTCTTTGATGTCATTTTACATTTTAAACTTACTGAACTGTTAATTTTAACAAACACTTCAAGTAACTTAAGAGCTATTAGTTAATTTTACCAAACACTTCAATTAGCTTAACAACTATCAACTATTAGTTAATTTTACCAAACACATCCTTTTTCAAAGAAAGTAAATACTTAAAGCCTAGTAGAAATCACAAACTCACCAACTATTCATATCATTCCCCATATATCAACACTCCCATCTTCATTAATCTCATCGGCTCTTCCATTATTTCCATTATCTCCTCCATTATAATCATGAGAGGTAGAGAGGAAGGTTGTGAGTCGTGATGAAGGAAATGTTTCCGTTTGAATGAGAATATATTAAAAAAATAGGGTTTTTCCCTTTAAATGCAATCGGGTTGCGCATGACACGAGTCCCAAATCCAAGCCAAAAAATACGATCTCGCTTGAAATCATGCCATTTCACGAATTACAGGGAATCTGTCCTAATAAATAACAGATGATAGGGAAATAAATCTGTACATAAAATAGGAAATAATAAAAAAATCTCAAGCTAATGTTTTGTTTTACAAAAAATTATAGTAATAATAAAATAACATTGTAATTTGTAACATACTAAATAAAAGTAGCGTATTCAAATCTCATTAAATTTATCTAGTTAAATTTTACCATTCTGAAATGTTTAGTATAGTTATCAGCTATCATTATTACTCTAAAAAGCATAGACTCCGAGGTTGATATTTACTATTTAGACATATTTCAAATATATATATATACATATATATATGTATATTGACATTTAATGGTTAGAAATATTTATAAAAACAATTGCTTGTATATATTTAGTATAAAATATCTTGATGTATATTGTATTAATAATAAATAATTAAATATATATTAAAAATATTCGAATTGCAGCCATCCTGCAAAGCGCCATACCGCTAGTCTAGTTTCAAGGTCAGTTTCCACTATCTAGAATTGGCCATCTATACTGGACTACCGAGAAACTTTGATATACTTTTGATATACTGTTAGTGGCCAGCGTTTAACTTCAAAATCATGTTTATTATTAGGATTATAATGCAAAATAAGGTTAAGGTAATAGTTAGTAGCATGCAAAGGAGAGCAGTGTGCTACACTGAGAAAACTGGTGTTGGACTAGTATGCAGCAAAAGCTCATACCAGATTTTTGGTTTCTGTGAAATGAAGCAGCGTTAGTTTATCTTTGGGATAAGATTCGATTCAACACTTCTGTTTGGTCACCGTTTTCTGAATGATAAGTCGTGCTCATCTTTAATAGAATGTCTTGCCACTAAAAATGGTGGGTTCCATGTCACTCAAGATTGAAATGGGGATGCCATGAAGCCGGACCACCATCCTAGTAAAAACTTCTGCCAAAGAGCATGTTGTATAAAGGTGTTGAATGACAATAAAATTAACATTTTGCTACGTCTGTTGAGTGCTACTAGAATTGTATCACCCTATTTACTTGGGAAGCCCTTCCATGTAATCATTGCTCATCATTTTCCTAATTGCATTAGGAATGGGCAAAGGTATGAATAGACCTGCTAAGGAGGTTGCTTGGTATTTTCTGCAGTGACAAATATGCCACCAGGCAGAGCCTCATAGGCTGAAATTGTTCCCTTCATGCCTATCCAATATATTGATTGAGTTGTACATATGTCCTGCGAATGCCTGAATGTTCCCCCCTTACGAAACTCCTGATATAACTTTGGAATCCAAGCTGAACTAGCTTAACGCACTAATCTTCCCTTTTAGTGCTTTCTTCCCTAAATTGTTAATACTTTCCAATTATGATAAGGCGGTAAACAGTTCATGTCAAAATAGCTAATCTTGTAAATTTTCCAATAAATATTTCAATTTTAATTGACATATCCTGGAGGGATTTTTGATTTTGATAACTTGATGCAGGTAACAACTGCATTGTTGAAATTTGTTGCCGAACTAGTCCTCAACAAATCCCAGCGATTAACTTTTGATTCTTCTTCCCCTAATGGAATACTACTTTTCCGAGAAGTCAGTAAACTTATTGTTGCATATGGAGCAAGAACGTTGTCTCTTCCTAATAGAGCAGACATGTACACATCCAAATACAAGGGGATATCGATTTGTTTGATAATTCTTGTACGAGGTTTGTATACACTTTGATATGTTATTATAGTTCTATAGCTTTTTCTTTTTGACATCAAGGATGTGGTGAAATGGATGGCCTCTTCTTCTAGATACATCAAGTCATCTAGGTTTTGGTATATGTAATCCTAGTGACTAAACCTAAACACCAAATGGTAAATTAATTTTGCCAGAAACATCATTTTCCTACCACTTTTCATAATCACCTTCTTCTATTATAATTTAAATATCATTTGCAGGTTTTACTTAGGTAATGATTTTTCACCTGCTCCGTGTGTAACTTTTGTCATGATATACATGTAATCTTAATGTAGCAATTGAAAATTAGTTAATGAATGTCTGAAATGTAAAAAATACTAAAAACTGACACTATAAATTGAATTCTCAGCTTGTTTTATACATGTAAAGCTGAGTTCATAATGCTTGATTTCTTCATTCTCATTTGTAGTCTTATTTATAATATTATCTACTCTCTTTTTTTGTGTTTGAAGTAAAAGACAATGGAGTAAACAGTTCAGTAAGAGCATCATATTTTCATTATCCATGAGTATTATCTGTTTAATATATTTTTTTGGCGGCAGCACTATCTGGGAACTTTGTCAACTTTGGAATATTTGAACTTTATGGTGACAGAGCACTCTTTGACGCTGTTGATATCACTATAAAGTTGATATTGTCAATTCCTATGGGAGATATATTTGCATTTCGGAAGGTATTACTTTACCTTTATGCTATGTTCTCTATTCTGTTGGTTAGTTATAGAATTGCTTTCCTCCTTTGGTTTCTTTATTTTTTGCTGTAAATTGCGATATAACACAAGAAATACACATAAATTTGCTCATATTTTACATGGTATCAGCACAAATTTGATCTTATGATCTGTCTTTGTGCTTCACTACCGCTGCCGACGGCGATATTTGCCGCCGGAAGCAACACCTTTCAATCTTTTAATTTTTTGTCACAAACAATTGTCCATTATAGTCAACTCCGGCGGCCCTTCCGCTGTCTTCTCTGCCTTTTCCAGCTGCGCCATAACCAGCATTTTTCATAGTTTTGTGCTTATTTACATTGTTAGTGCTGTGCCAATACTAGTTGCACCTTTTCCAGTGTGACCCGTTGCTTAAAACCACCACAGACTGCTGCCCAATCCTTCGACGAGCACGACAGTTCTTTTCCTGTCGCCAACAGCCACCGCACGCGCCTCCACCTTCTCTGCGTGTGGGCCCACGAGCCGCCACAAAACTCGCGCGTGTAGTTCTCTCTGATTACTGTTTTCAAACACTAACCACATCAGGAGCCCCTCTGCCACATTCCGAGGTGTTTACCGTCTTTTGGGTGATTTTTCGGCATTCTTTCATCTTCCCTTTGCATAGATCGCCATGTCTGGCACTATATCTGTTTCTGCTTTTTCTTGCACTTTTAGTTAAACTACTCTTCTGCACATTCCTTGCGAAAAATTGGTCGGTTTTGCCAATTACGCAAATTAGGCTGCTGCTATGGGAACTTAGTTTCAAGGACAAGGTACCATTTGCTTAGACAATCCTTTTATTCTCACCGACGATCAATCCAATGACGACTTTATTTGTGCATATGCATCATACTAGTGACACCTTTTATTCCCACCGACTGTCAATCCGGTGGTGACTCTATCCCCACATATGAAGCATACTAGTGGTGCATTTTATTTTCACCGATGATCAATTTGGTGGTGACTCTTTTTACCCACACATGAATCATTAATGGTGCCTTCTCTTTTCAAACAAGTCCAACAGTTGTCAAACTTAGTTTCAATTTTTGCAATACAATGTTTTGATGTAACAAGCTTAAATACTTTTATATTTTATTACTATAGACCTAAGTTGTTTATATAGGAAAATAAATTACAATAGTAATACTGAGTAATAATGACAGAATAATAAACATAATAATATAAAATAAAAGAGAATCAAATCTGATTTCTCTTGATTCTTCAACACATAGTATGCTTTAGTTTGAGGGGGAGTGTTGAAATTCATTGTATGTTTTTATTATTCTTTGATTGTGCAACTTCAAAGAATTGTTAGTAGTACTAGTCAACACAATTTCCTAGACATTAAATGTAATTATTGCAACTTCATTATAAATAGAAGGTGTGATCTCACAAGAAACACATAAAATTACTCATATTTTACACTATTAAGAGGACATTTCATTGTCAAAGACTCAAACACTACATTTAACTAATTTTCTCAAGGGATTTACAAGTCAAAGGAGCAAATAGAAACACGATTGCACAACATTTAAATCTAAACAGTTAGCCCTGGCTATCTTAGAAAACTATGTGTTGATATTTATGTAATTGCATTTGTTTATAGGAATAATAAGTATAGACATGATATCATAGTTATTATGCATTTAGTTCTGAGATTGTATATTGATTCTCATAGTGCCTATATAATAGAGTCTCCGTTGTGTATTTCAAACACATGGTTTCACCATCTCATGCCTCTATTTTCTCTAACTCAACACTTTGCAAACATGCTAACGCATACCCACCCTAATTTGGCTTGTGCCTTTTTTGCTTCTCTTGTTAATGGAGTTTGGATTGGACCTCTCCTGAAATTTTTTATTTTGCTTCTGAAGTAATGTTTTCAAAATATAATTTTCCTTTGAATGACATAACTGGAAATTACAACAACTGAGTTTGGGGTAAACAAGGAAAACAATAAGGTCAACCTATCATAGCATATTTATAGTCATAGCTTCTGATCATTTGGATAAAATTTAATCTACAAACATTTTTCTCTTCTGATCTATTCTGCAGGTTGCTATGTCTTACTTTTCATTTTTAGAGATTCTTTTCAATGGCCATTTGTCATTTGTTCTCAATTTAGATAAAACTGCGTTCATGCGAATTGTTGGATCACTCGAGTTAGGCATTAAAGACTTGAGTGAAAAAATATCATCGCAGGTTTGTATAATTTTCCACATATTCTGGTTATATGATAATTTTACTCTATTATAATGACAACATCAATACGACTTCTAATTCCTGATGTGCATGTCACTTTGTATATGCTCATCAACAAAGAAACTAAGCACAACTTATTTAATGATGTTATGCCATTTGTTTACTTTCATGCTCTAAATTTCCTTTTGTTTATGTAGTGTGCCTCTGCTATTGACAACTTGGCTACATTTTATTTCAACATTGTCACTGTTGGAGAGTCGGTTACCTCACCTGCTGCTCTTAATACAGCTGGACTCATCTCTGAGTTTCCTGAGCTATTCTCTAGAGTAAGTTTGTGGTTTTCTCTCTGCTTAGATACGACCCTCGATTTCCTTATAATATACTGTTTGTAAATAGTCAATTGAAAGATTGTAAATAGTGCTATATTGGTGTGCAACACTGCCGGTTGCTGATTTTTTGCACCCACAGCTGCCACTTTTACTGCTAAAAATAGCTGCCTCTACCACGTTTGGGATGCGCTAGATGGCATCACCCAAAATTGACTTAATTGCATGTCTTGTAGTCAAATTTTTTATTGTTGAAGTTGTGGGATTTTAGAGAAAAGGAGGAAGGAAAATAATAACAGTTTGAATGTTATTAATAATAACTTTATGCTAGCTTGATATGAAAGACTTAATAATATTATCTATTTATAGAGATACATAGACTCAATCCTAAATCAGAAACAAGTCATACTAATGATGAGAGATATTCTAAAATATCTCTGATTATAAACTGGTCTTAGGAAATAACTCATGATACTCTAACATGATATAAAAGATATTATAAAATATTTTCTAATATTCTAATAGTTATTAATTCCTTTTTCGTTATACCCAAACTAGTTATTGCTGATTATACATAGCATTACATACTTGCTACTAATACCTTCCATATTTTTAATGTCAAATCTATAAACTTTAGAGCTTATATTCATGAGAAACAGTGTTGTTAAATTGCGGTCATTTGTTAAATGGCATGTTTATATGGCGGTTTTTTTGGCCTTCCGCCATTGACAACATTGATGATACAACATTGCCAAACAAACATATATTGCATTTTTACTTGATGCCAAAGTGTAAATTTGGTTATAGCCATTTCAGTTTTAATTTATCAATCAAATTGTTATCCTACTATGTATATTTTTCCATCTTGTTAAAGTTGTGGGTTTTGGAAAAGAAGAAAAGCAATAGTGACTTTGAATATGATAATCGTATAATATGATTGTTAATGATTTGATAGTCACTTGATACAAAAAGACTAACACCAACCCCTGTTTGTTTTTCGGTATACAAGACTCTTAAATAAATAAATAAACCAAGAAACAAATCATTATAAGTAATATGCAAACTAATCTTAGGAGATAGTCTATGATAAGAAACTAATCCTATGAGATTATTGAAAATAAAATATTAGTATGTAAATAAATAGAAAGTCTATAAGTATTTGTGCCACTATGCGTATTTATCACATAAAGTCTATATAAAAAACTTCTACTGTGTAGTTGAAACACAGGTTATTCAACATGTCTCTCAACATTTTCTCCTCATTCAACATGGTCTCAGAGCCTATTGAGAGACAACCTTGATCTTCAACCACCCGGTAGACCCACTGTCTCCGGTGAATTTTTATTTTTTTCGGAAAACCTTGTTCTCAACTCTGGTTTCCCCCTCTCTATCTTTTCTATGTTGTTCCCTCAATTTTTTCTAGTCGCCCAAGCTCTGCCGTCACTGCCGCCGCTCTCTCCGATGACCTTTTTCGACGAACGACCACTCTAACAACGTCGTACACCCCAGGTCGGCCCACCACTCAACGCGCGTTGTCAAAAAGCCTCCAACGCGCCCACACGTGCCGCCTCTCTCCACGTGCGTGAGATCCACCTGCCACCCTTTGCCACCGCGCGTGAAGGCACGTCCGACAACCGTTTACGACGGCGCGTCCTGAGTTTTTAGTTTCGGGTCACGCATATACGAGTTCTAGTTCAAACAACCTCTGTTTTCCCGGTTCATACGCGTTTTCTGGCACTCTATACCGACCATGACGTCTATGTCTGAAACAAAGAGCATCTTTACCAACTACATAATATCTCCTCTCTCTGTCGAAAAAATTGAATGGATCAAATTATGACAGTTGGGACGCCGACATCAAACTATGGATGTTTGGTCAAAGTTATGAAGACTATCTCACTCAAAATCCTGAAAAGGTGGTTGCGGCTGAAACATCAAAATGGAAGCAGATAGATGCTCAGTTTTGTAGTGTCATTAAGTCTACACTTCATCCAGATGTTAAACCGATTTTCCGTCCACACCTCATGTGTGAATTGATTTGGAGTCGGACAATGACACTCTACACTAATGACACTCGACGTCTTTATGGAGTTTGTCACCGTTTGCTGAATAACATTACTCCGAAGACGATAAACAACTTTATTTCTTCATATCTTGGCATTGCTTGTAGTGCACTTTATGATTTTAATTAATTTCTTCCTCTTGTTGCAAGTTATTCAGTTGAACAAAAGAAGGGGCTGGATCAACGCAACACCTTCTTCATGCTTCTTGCACTCTATGGCCTACCCCAAGGATACTCTTCAACACGTGATCAAATTTTGGGATCTATTACTGTTCCGAATATGTCTACTACCTCAGCGATCTTCCTTCAAGTACCAGCATAGCATCCATTTGAGCCCTCTATTACTTCAGCTCCGAGTGACACTGCTACCCTTGCATCTCTGTGACATAATCAGAGTTGCTCTCGTGGAGGACCATCCAACTCTAAGCCTCGTCCCAAATATGAGCATTGTAATCGACTTGAACATACTATTGATCGCTGTTGGAAGTTGCATGGTAAGCCTTTGCCTTCAATAAATGTAACTCAGGTCGATCCTTTTGCCACTATTCAGACTACACCATCTCCACAAGCCTCCGCGATCAATTATGAAGATTTCCTCTGGTGGGTTCAGAGTCAACTGAAATCTAGTTCTACTGCTTCGGTTGTACACAGTAGTAATTCATCTGTTTACCTCTCTCACTCATCTTTTCTCGGCTCTTGGGTTCTTGATTCTGATGCGTCTGATCATGTCACTGATAATAAATGTCTTTTCTTTCTTCTCTACATCTGGTTTTTTACCTACTATAACTTCTGCCAATGACTCTCAAACTCGGTCTCAAGGGGTTGACACTGTTCAAATTCTCCCTTCTATTTCAGTTGCATCCGTTCTTTATGTACCTGGGTGTCCTTTTAATTTGTTTTCAGTTAGTCGATTGATTCGGTCCCATGACTGTATAATTACTTTCACCAATCATAAGGTTACCTTGCAGGACTGGAGTTCGGGACGAACGATTGGCGTCGAATGTGAGTCTTAAGGCCTCTATTACCTTTCTCCATCATCGAAAACATGCTTTACCACATATTTCCCTCATACTATCCATGCATAGCTAGGACACCTAAGTCTTACCAAACTTCAAAAACTAGTGCTTAGTTTGTCCACTTTACATTGTGAGTCGTGTCAGTTAGAAAAACACATTCATACACATTTTTTTGGTCGAGTCTATAAAAAGGTTTCGTCCTCCTTTGCTTTAGTTCACTCTGACGTTTGGGGTCTTTCTCGTACTATGTCTACTTTAAATTCTAAGTATTATGTTACTATGTCTTTCTCCCTTTGCTTTGGTTCACTATGATGTTTGGGGTCCCTCTCGTACTGTGTCTACTTTAGAGTCTAAGTATTTTGTTACTTTTATTGATGATTATTCTCGTTGTACGTGGTTATTTTTAATTAAAAATAAATTTGAGTTGTTTTCATTTTTTGAGCAATTTTATTAAGGAATTAAAACTCATTTGGTGTTTCCATTCGTACTTTAAGAAGTGATAATGTTCGGGAGTATTTGTTCCATCAATTTCAAAATTTTATGACTTCTAATTGTATTCTACACCAAAAGTCATGTTCTCATACACCCCAACAAAATGGGGTAGTCGAACGCAAAAATCGGCATCTCATTGAAACCACACGAACCTTATTTCTCCATGGTAATGTTCCATTCCGTTTTTGCAGATGCAGTCTTAACATGTTACCTTATCAATCGTATGTCGTCTTCTTTTTATGATGGCAATATCCCTCATTCGATCATCTTTTCCCATACCCCTCTTTACCCACTACAACATCGTGTCTTTGGACCCACATGTTTTGTTCACAATTTGTCTCCCGGTTTGGACAAACTGTCAGCTTGATCACTCAAATGTGTCTTTCTTGGATATCATCGGTCCTTAAAGGACTATCGTTGTTATTCTCCTACACTACACTGATATGTTACATCACTTGATGTTATCTTTTTCGAGTTTGAACCATAATTTGAACCACCACCAGATTTGGCCTTGCCACCTGAATATGATCTTTCCATTGCTCTTCGTAAGGATATTCGCACAACACGAAATTCATCTCCTCATTATATTGATTTGTGTTATCATCGTCTTTCTCCCTTGCATTACACTTGCTTGTCTTCTTTGTATTTTGTTTCTATTCTTAAAACTTCAGGTGAAGCATTATCCCACCTTGAGTGGAGGCAAGCAATGCTTGAAGAGATGTATGCTCGGCAAAGCAGTGGTACTTTACCTCATGGGATGTCTTTTGTTGGTTGCCGTTGGCTCTATACGGTGAAGGTTGGCCCTGATGGTAAGATTGGTCGATTTAAGACTCGCTTGGTAGCCAAGTGATATACTCAATTTTTTTGGTTGGATTACAGGGATACCTTCTCACCTGTTGTCGAAATGGCATCTGTCAGACTGTTTTTTTCCATTGCAGCAATTTGACATTGGTCTCTCCATCAACTTGACATTAAAAATACTTTTTTGCACGGTGATCTTGAGAGGAAGTTTATATGGAGCAACCACTAGGGTTTGTTGTTCAAGGGAGTCTTCCACTATGGTTTGTCGGCTACACAGGTCCTTTTATGGTCTTAAACAGTCTCCTAGAGCTTGGTTTAGCAACTTGGTAGTACAAGAGTTTGATATGATTCGTAGTGAAGTCGATCACTCTGTATTTTATCATCACTGAGCCCAAGGGTGCATCTATCTTATTGTTTATGTGGATGAAATTGTCATAACTGGTAGTGATCAACAAGAAATACTCCAGTTGAAACATCTTTCAAATCAGTTTTAAACTAAAGACCTCGGTAAATTTTGTTATTTTTTGGGTATTGAGGTAGCCCAATCCAATGATGGCTTGTAATTTCACAAAGAAAATATGCTATGGATATTCTTGAAGAAATATGTTTATTAAATGCCAAGTCAGTTGATACTCATATGGATCCAAATGTCAAACTCCTACCTAATTAGTTGGAGCCTCTATTAGATTCAGAAAGATATAGGAAATTGGTTGGAAAATTAAACTATTTCACAGTCACCCCTCCTGACATTTCCTTCGCTGTCAGTGTGGTAAGCCAGTTCTCAAATTCTCCTTGCCAAGAACATATAGATGTTGTAATCCGGTTCTTAAATACATCAAAAGTGCACCTGAAAAATGTTTCATTTAAGAAGATTGGACATACTCAGATAGTTGGTTACTCAGATGCTGATTGAGTAGGCTCACCCATTGATAGACGATCCACATCTGGTTATTGTGTACTTGTCGTAGGAAATTTAATATCTTGGAAGAGTAAGAAATAATTTTTCATGCAAGATCCAACGCTGAAGCAAAATATATAGCCATGGCACTAGTAGTATGTGAACTAATCTGGTTAAAATAGTTACTAAAAGAACTTGAATTTGAAGAGGCAAACCCAATGACACTAATATGTGATAATCAAGTTGCATTGCACATTGCTTCAAATCCCGTTTTTCATGAGAAGACCAAGCATATTGAGATAAACTGCCATTTTGAGGAATGTAGGCTGTAGCTATCAATTCACTATAATTCTCTTTAATAAAATGTCGGTCTATCTCAATGTGTTTAGTTCTGTCATGTTGAACATTATTATGAACAATAGTGATGATCCACAAGAAAACACAATAACTTGAAGTAGATCTTCTCTATCATTCACTGAGCTTGCATAATCAACATCAATATACGCCTCTATAGTTAGGCTTCCACCTCTTTTAATCAAGAGTCCTCTTCTTAGAGTGGCTTTGATATATGTGTAGAACACGGTCTAAAGCATGCAAATGTCTCACTCTCAAATCTGGCTTAGCGTGTGCCAAGTAAATCAACTTTTCCACTATTATTTGATATTGGACCTTGTCAACTTTGGTACTTCCATCTTCATAAGTCATTTTGTGATTTTTCTTTATCGAAACACTCGTAGGTTTGCACCCAAGCTTTCTTGGTTCCTGCAAAAGATAACTTCCAAGAAATACTTGAATTGTAAAGCACCTCAATTCCCAAGAAATACTTGAATTGTCCAAGGTCCTTCATCTCAAATTCAACTAATGATTTCTCCTTGAATTCTCAGTCAAATCATCTCCTTTAACAATAATGTCGTCAATTTAGTTTTTCTCCTCGTGAATGTTTGAAGAAAAGGGTATGATCTCCTTGGCTTTGCTTATAGCCTAAATACACCATTGTCTTTGTGAATCTTCCAAACCACGCTCGAGGGCACTGCTTTAGTACATATAAGGTCTTACTCAATCGACACACCTTGTTGGCTTCACCTATGGGACCAAATTCTGGGAAAATCTCCATATACACCTCCTCTAAGTCTTTATGCAAGAAAGCTTTTTTGACAACAAACTGATGCAGTTCGCATCTAGAGGGGGTAACAAGAGATAGTAAGATCTGAACAATATTTATCTTTGCCACTAGAACAAATGTCTTCTCATAATTGACGCCATATGTCTAAGTATATCTTTTTGCTACTAGTCTGACCTTGTAACGATCGAGGGTGTCATTTGATTTGTGATTTACTGTACAGATCCACCTGCATCCAACTGGATCTTGCCTCCTTGCCTTGGACCTAGTTTTTATCTTTCAATGCTTTTTGAACAAATGATGTGTTCTCACAGTGTCAACAACTGCAATAAAAATCTAATACTATAGGGAGAGATTATTAGAGGAGACAAATTGAGAAATAGAATATCTATATATTTAGAAGCACAAAATCTTTTATCTTTTCTAAAAGCAATAGGTAAATCATTTGGATCAGAATCACAAGTATTAGAAATCAGAGAATCACCAATAGAGGAATAATTTTCAGTACTTACCTCCAATTCATGTGATTGAAGTTGTTTCTAGAATGGTCAGGTTTACTTCTTTTTTGATACACTGGAATTGGTGCCGAGCATGCTGATTCCTGTAAAACACAAGAAAATAGAGGAGCCGGAACCCGCTGCAAAAACAATGGAGGAACCGGAACAAAACAATGTGCTTACGACTTAAGAGAATGATAACATTTATACCCTTTTTTGTTATGAGGATAACCCACAAACACATCTAATTGCGCGAGAATCCAACTTAGTTATGTGTTGTTTATGAATATGGACAAAAGAAACACACCCAAATACTAAGACTCAAGACTCTTCATAACAGAAAGAGTGGGATTATAATATGAACAGGGTTAACCTTACCTCTATAACATAGTTATGTGTTGTTTATGAATATGGACAAAAGAAACACACCCAAATACTAAGACTCAAGACTCTTCATAACAGAAAGAGTGGGATTATAATATGAACAGGGTTAACCTTACCTCTATAACACGAGATGGTACTCAGATTAATTAGATAAGCAACAGTCAAAACTATTTTGTTTTTTATTATATCTGTAATTTTACAACTCTTGTTTATTAATGGATTACCTAATTTATTTCTTGTTTTATATTTCTAGCCTTTTTATATTTTGTATTTAGATGGATTGTGAATTTGTGATAAGCTATTATGTTTTTATTATACCTGTAATTCTGCTATTAATGTTTACTTAATGGATTACCTATTTATTTATTTTTTCCATATTTCTAGCATCTATACATATTCTATTTCTGATTAGAATAATGAATCAAAATAAAATTGTTTCTTCTGAATCTTCTCTTACGTTACCATGTTATTCACCATGTCTTAGTCATTGTCTATTTTTTCCTCAGATATTAAGAACTGTATTTGAGGTTGTTGTATTGGAGGACCGTGGTAATATGTGGAGTCTTAGCAGAGCAATTCTAAGTATGATACTAATCAATGAAGAGGTAATGACTATCCTGTTGTTATTAGGTTCAATTTTAGTATATTGTGTTGTTTTAGAATAGCGCATTTGATGTGATATGGTAAAGAAAATGGGAGGCAACTCTCAATTAACAAACTAGTTTTGTAGGGTTGAGTTAGTCAAATTATATGATATTAAAGTCTATCTAAAATCCATTGAATCATCTATTACCAGAGTCTAGTTTTGGGCATGAAGGGAGAGGGTTTAGAGTACTACATTGAATGTTAATATAGCCTAATGATCATAAGTGGGAGGCAACCGTCACTGGTTTTGTAGAGCTCAGTTAGACTCAACTCCAATTCAAAGAGTATCTGTTTCAAGTGTTATAAACTCAGATTCATATTAATTCTAATCAAATCATATACTCTGCCGGTATTGTGTTTGGACATCAATGTTTTAAAATTTGGGAATCATTTTCTTCCCGGTGTTTTAATGTTTGTATGCAAGTAACCATTTTCTTCCATATACTAGTAGGATGTGAGAATGCATATATTTGATATTATGATTTATGTTTAAATATGGAAATGTTGGCTTCCAAGAATCCAACATCTCTCTTTTAGTAAAAAATAAAAAGAATCCAACATCTCTCCATTCATGGCATTTCATAGAAGGTTATTTATGGTGCATAGGGTAATACCTCCAGGAGGCTTAACTTCAAAAGAAAAGATTCCACAAAATTGAGTCAGATCTGATGTTGGATATATTATCTTTTTGTTTTTACTTTTCTATGGATAAAACTTTTATAGGAGATGTGGGGCCAAATAGGAAACCTGGTACAATTTTTTTACATATAAAACGTTTTAACTAATGTTTCTAGGTAACAAGTGAATGTTGGAAAAACTGAGAAGCATATCTGAATTGCTTGTCAGCTATCCGATGTTAGAATAAAATATCAAAATTGTCGGATCACAGTCAGAGTCTACTATGATTCCTTTTATTGATTATTTGGATTACTTCTCAGCTATCCAATGATAGAATAAAATACCAAAATTATCGGATCACCGGATCACAGCAAGAGTCTACTATGAGTCCTTTAACTGATCATTAAGTAGGTTTAAAAAGGGGTAAATTGTCAAGTTGTGTGATATTAAATTTAAATTATTCAATGTAGAATGATTTTAAAGAAGTGAAATTTCTAATTATGTATGCTAAATTATTTATTTTATAATTTCAGAATCACAAAGTGTCTTAAGTAGCACCCTTATAGAACCAGCGTGTTACATAACAAAGCTAATGGAAATTAAAAAAAAGTATCCACCCATATCCCAAAACACTCATTGGAAACTCCCTCTAAAAATCAGCAGAAAAAGGGATAAACTGAAATGGAAATATTCGACTTTCAATAAAAAAGACAGCATGAAGACAAATGCTTAAATTTATTATTAGTATATGAGTTACCAATTATATCATGTTGAAGTTGTGGGATTTTAGAGAAAATGAGTAGAGAAAATAATAAGAGCTTGAATATTATGGGTAATAGTTTAATGCTGACTTGATCTAGGTAGTTAATCCCAGCGTTTCCCGGCGAGATCCCGCTGTCCGGTGCGGTACAGTGCCTGACCGCGACGGCGTGTCCGCGACAATGTGAAACAAGATCCCGACGAGATCTGGGCGAGATCCCGCTATCCCGGCATAGTTAATCCCAACGTTTCCCAGCGAGATATGGCTATTATTTCTTTCTTATTTGTTTTATTGTTTCTACTTTCACCTAAGAAGTAGAATAGGCTAATGAAGATGATGCTTATCTTTGATTCCTATACTAGAACATGCATTTGAGTTTTAATATTTAGTTATTTTATTACTGTGTTAAAGACTTCAATATGTATCATCTTTATTTCTTTGACTTTTGTTGGTATTTCAATGTATGTATTGACTAAAGTAAGACTTGTAAATTCTTATTACTAATTATGAATGTTTCAGAGTTTGAGTAATTTGTTAATTTTGCATTAAATATAGGTTTATATAATATTATACATGTAATTTGTTCAAAAAAATAGCAATTATCCTGTCTATCCCGGAACGCGCTATCCTGCTATCCCATTTTTGGGGTTGGCCGCAACGCACTGCTATCTGGGATTAACTACCTAGGACTTGATCACAAAAGACTCAATACTAATCTATACTTATAGAGAAACATAGAATCAATCCTAAATCTGGAACAAATCATAATAACAATGAGATATTCTAACGTATCAATTAACATTTCTTGTAGTTATTCTATACATTAGTATAAATAGAGGTGAGTGTGGTATCATTAAGACAGAAATATAAAATTTCCACATGGTATTAGAGTAACTTCATACTATATTACAAGAGGGGTTCATTACAGCCGCTGCCAGAAAAGTTTCCATTTCGTTCCAGTGCTTCTGCATCTCTTTCTATGAGCCCCCTTTTTTGTCTTCTGTTTCTATCAATACCGATCACTACTGCCACAGTGCCACCTACCACCACTGTCGGAGAATTTTCTAGCGACCCTTTTCTAGTCTAACCGCCACCATCCGAGCAAAATCTTCCGATCTGTCCAACCATGAAATTTCAGCTTAAAAAACATTTCACTCGCACAGTGACCCATTTTTCTGTAAAAGTAGAGGTGTAACAAGTCGGTTTAGTTCGTTTTTTTACGAGAGAAAAAATCCAAACCAATTCAAAATAGTTCGTTTGTTTTGGTTAGGTTTCTGCAATACTTTCTTACGAAAACCCGAACTAAACTTCTCTTTTTGAACTAGACACTAAAATGCCTTTTGGGGTGGTGATCTTGACAAGGAAGGGTATATGCAGTAGTCACATGGGTTTGTTTCTTGTGAGATTTCCTCTATCATGGTTTGTCGGACTCAAGGCCTCTATATAGTCTAAACAATCTCTGAGTTTGGTTCGGCAAATTTAACACAGTAGTGCAAGCTGTCGCCACTCAGAGGTCCATTTATCTAATTGTTTATGTGACTGATATTGTTATAGCTGGGTGTGATCTCCAAGGCACATATAGCTGATACATGTCTCTCACCAGTTTCAACTAATGACCTTGGTAGACTCCATCGGTTCTAGAGTATTGGGATAACTAAATCCAAGAACAGCGTAGTAATTTCAAAAAGGAAATATCCCTGCATCTGCCACATCTAGTATTATTAAGAGCATTGTTTCTTACTTTTCTTCTCTTCCTACAAAATCCTATGCTTTTTACATTAGAAACTGGCTGACTCTTTGATTTTCTATTTTTCTTGCAGATGTTTGCAAATATCAAGGCTCAAATTATATCTTCATATGTAAGTTCAGAGCTGTTTATGAAATTTGCTTTGTCTAGCATGTTTTATTTATATAAATTATCTGTTGAATTCTAAATTGTGGCTGAGAATAAGTAATTTATTGACTGATTATTCTGTAATTAATTTATTATATTATATTGGAAAGCTGTAGTGAATATCAAGGGACTTGTACAGCTAATCTCTCCTATTTAATTATGATTTATTTATTAGACTAGGAATGCTGTATTTAAACTAGAATTGTAACCATTCTAATTCAAGAAATGAAAAAATCATTTCCTTAATAATTCACATGGTATCCGAGCAAACCTGGTCCAAGTGAAAAACACCATTATTCTATGGTTGAAGAAAGCAGTTCAGTCACAAACCCAAACCCTAAAATGGCAGCTGGAACTTCCACAATTACCAACCTGACCGAAAACACCACTATACCCATCACTGGCTACAAATTAAATGGCCAAGATCTGTCTGGATCTTCCTTCAAGGAAAAGGAAAGGAAGATTACACTTGATGATGCTAAAGAGCCAGAGAAAAAGGACCCTGATTACCCAAAGTGGAAGCTAGTGAACAGCTTAGTCATGGCATGGCTATTGAACTCAATGACCACTGAAGCAGGCGAAAATTTCATGTATTACAGCACTGCAGCTGAGATCTAGAGTGCTGCCAAGGAGACATACTCTAATATTGATAATGCTTCCGCCATATTTGAGATCAAGAGTCTCCTCCATGACCTGCGACAAGGAGACGCAACAGTCACTGATTACTACCATACCCTCACCCGTTACTGGCAGCAACTGGATATCTATGAGGATATAGTATGGACATGCCCTGAAGACAGCAAACAATACAAAAAACTGGTGGAGAAAGACCAAATATACCAGTTCTTCCTTGGCCTGAACAAGAATCTAGATGATGTAAGAGGAAGAATCCTTGGAAACAAACCTCTGCCCAACATCAGAGAAGTATTTTCAGGAGTGAGAAGAGAAGAGAGCCGAAGGAAAGTCATGCTTGGAAACACGGATCAAATCTCCATTAATGAAGGTCAACCTTGGCTGTGAAAGGAAGCTACAAAAAATCTAGAGGATGGTGTGATCACTGCAAAAAATCAGGCCACAACAAAGAAACATGTTGGGTCATTCATAGAAAACCAGCAGATTGGAAACCATCTAGGAAAAGGGACATTCGCGCCCATGTTGCCACATCAGAAGGAGGTAAAGTGTTGGCAGCCCCAGCGCTTGAACCAAGTCCATTCAGCAAGGAACAAATGGAGATGTTGCAAAAATTGCTACAACAATCCCTTCAAAACACTAGCACACACTCAACTGCTGACTTGGCCCAAAAAGGTAATTCTTCATGTGTCTATTTTGTTGACAAGGGAATATCTAACTCATGGATTGTAGACTCTGGAGCCTCAGACCATATGACTGGGGATATCACTCTATTTGATGAATATTC